>NW_028257660.1:0-109532 GCF_054643075.1 Acanthaster planci | reverse complement strand
GAATTGTTAGTAAAATCCCATAGACCACAGGACGTTGCCAGACCAGCGAGCGTGTGTTTGACAACGTAGGGGTGAGGCCTGCGGAACAAATTTATGAAAGATATGAACAGGCACTTTTTTCCCTAAAACGTGTTGATTTTTCACGGCCCAAGAGTCGTGATTGGCAAATTTACATTGGAACCGCCTTTCTTCACAATAAGCGCTGTACCTGGAATTCTTGAATGTGATTCGTGCGCGCACGCCCCAATGTCACGGACGCCGTGGGGGGGGGGGGGAGTCTACTCTCGTCACATCAGTGCACATGTATCTACTCATTCTCAATCATTTGAGAAAAACTTGTGATTACTACTGACTACCCTAGATAATGGGCAAGATGGAATAACTGCAGAAAAAGTAGGAGTTGAAACGTCTGGAAATTGGAATTTTTTATTACAAGAAACTGGACCCGATAGGCTAAGATTGGAGAGGCCATTGTACCGTACGAGGATGCGAATCGGAAGTTTGGACCCCTCCATTATCTTGGAGGGTTATCGTGAGCTAGTGACAGTTATTCACCGTCCGTAAGAAAACTCGTTTTTTCATTCAGTCAGGAGTACAACTTAAAACCTACACAAATTCTTTTTAGCCTATGAGTTACATTTAGGCACCGCTAATGCCAGTTTGTGTACTGAAAATGGCCAAGAAACTGGTGTTTTAAATGCTGTGAACAGTTGTGATTGCGAAAAACGACAGCATTATCGTCAAGCTAATGTTTTTCGCAAAAAACAAAACAAAACAAAAACTAACAGCGTTCCGGATGGGGAAGATTTCAAAGACTGACTGACGCTTTTATTAACTTACTCTCAAGTGAGATAGGTTACGATTATTCGCCGATCCACAGTCCAGATCTTAAAGGTTTATGAATTTTCATTTCACATTTCTTAACTACGCTACACCTCGTGAATATGCATTTTACACGATACGCAGCGCATGTCGTCCTTTTCAATTCAGTGCATTCAAGTTTTCTCCATTTTAAACACATAATTAAGTAAGTAGCTTCCTAAATTAAGGTGACATTTTTTACCTATAAATTTGAGTGCCATGTTGGCCAGCTTCATTGGCCAGTATTTTGAACATTTATTTCTTAACGTATGACAAAAAAAGGTGTTGCGCCTTGTGTTTATGTCACTCATTGTTTTTGTTGAAAACGTCGACGTTGTTTGTCAAGCCTAGGCCAAGGGTCTCAAGTAAGTTCCTTCCTACGTGATGCTTGTTCTTATAATTTATATATTTTTAAGTCGCTGCAGGCAGAGCAATAATCATTGCAATGAGGTATTACCGTTTCTCTTTTATGATTTATCTCTCAAGTGCAGTTTTCATTTCAAAGACGCCGAACGCCGTGCTAGCTAGCCGGTTTTTAAATAGCATTACTCAGCCCAGGATCTGCACAAGCTTGATTTGCGATATAATACAACCCTCCAGGTTATCTTTTAATGTTGCAAAAAACAAAAGCGAGTGTGTCTCCTTTGGCCCCTTGAATTTCTCATTTACTACAAGAATTACGGATGTCTTTGTCAAAGTGTATGGACATGCATCGGCTCCAAACTACTTACTGGAGTGAGTTAATGTAGGCCCACTATGTCTATACAGGGAAAACATTTTTGCCAAGTGTTTTGTGCAGTCTTTGAATACAGGATAAAAACATAATTAAACCTGTAATGTTAGTTACGGATTTTTGATCATTCTGTTGACGAAACAACGGGGAAAACACTAAAAAGCAGACGAGTACCCGTCTAGCCTAGATTGAAGAAAAACATAGGAATAGACCTATACTCTGAAGGGCAGTCTCTGTAAAATATAGAATGTCTGTAAGTCTTGCAAGTCACATGGAAAAAGTCCTTATAAAAGGTGTTATTGGACGACTACATATTGTTCAATATGCAAACGAAGTATGCCGCTGGCCTTGGACTCGTAATACTGTTAAGTGATCGTCACTAGTGGCGGGAGATTATCTGAAAAGTCCTACAATGGACGTAATGGCTGCATCTGAATCTGTTTAGAGCTAGGTCTCGGTCTTCTTCCATGGAAATACGTTGAGACGCTCAGAAAACAGACCAAGCCCGCAGCTCTGGGAAGCCCCTTTTAGACAAGGGCTCAGTTTGGCCCTGCGTGTCAATCAGGAAACCCGCCACGTTTTGCCATACAAACAAAATGGTACTACGACACTGTTCTGTCGAATTACTGGTAGCAGTGTGTGATTACCAGCGATGCATGATGCGTTTTATGTGACAAGCATGCAACGCGTCCAGTATCAGATACTTTGGTAGGAAATACATGTGCTGAATCGAAGTGTCATTGTTCCTTCATTTTTAAGATTCAGGTAAATAGCTTAATCTAAGTTTCCTTTTTTTTAATCAATGAATTTTAGCTACTCTGTTAATGTAATTTGTATCATTGTATCCTAAATTTATGATGAGAAAATACCTGCAACGTTACGATCTGTTGAGCACAAACATGGCAAATGTATGTAAGCCCTTTGCCATGGCCCAGGGCTTTGTTAATAGAAGCCAAGGTTGGCCATGCCTGGTCTGTTCCTTCCTCCATGGTTAGGTTAGTAAATGGCAAAGTCCACCGCATGAAATGGTGATCTTTCATGTTTTTGTGAATTGTTCATTTCTTTAAGTTACTGTATATGCATGATAGGCCTAGATCTGCAGATAAGGCCTATCAGTATCACCATGGACATGGTCCCCAGCATGACCAGATCACTTATAATATGACTTACATGAGCTAATTCAGTATCGGTGACTATTTTGCAATTTTTTAAACACTAATTTATGAAACATTACCTCCATCCTCCTACCTACAAATCATTTTAGGTGTATTTGGAAGTTGAGCCTACATGTATTCGGATTCCACTTGACACCCTGTGCACAAACCCAACATGCCCAATGAGACTATTCCGAAAGTTTTCCCTCCGAAGTTGAAGTTTTCTTGACATTTTTGCTTTCTGATTGCCAATAGGTCACTTTAGGAATAATTTATCGGCATCCTTATATGGAACTCTTCCCCATGAAAGTGGTGCACGAGTACAGAATATTTTCTCGGCCTAGGTCTAATTCAAGTAGGCTACATAAAACAGGCCTAGGCCTACATATCATCATGGCACACAGCCTACATTAACGTTGTAAATGTTCATTGGCAATTATGTTGATCTGAGTAACTAGCATGAAGGACTGACTCTATGAATTGCCTATTTTAACATATGGACATGGTTGCTAACAATGTACAAATGGTAAAATAGGTGATTTGTAGAGTCGTAGTGACTCGGCCTACATTAATGCTTACCCCCAGGACTCTTGGGTTCATGATTTGCCACATTCCCACAAACGTACCTGTATGAGCACAGTGGACGACGAATCCCACAGTTCTGGGGATAATTGAAGGCCTTGTGAGTTTGGTGTGGAATAACTTCCAACATGAAAAAGGGGCACTCCCACCTCCCTCCTGTGAAACGTTGAAGATTTCACAACCTGTGATTCTCTTTAGTTCATTAGTTTGGTATTGCCTTGCAGCATCCAATCAAACATGGCTGAGGCAAACGGAGATCAGATCCCTGAAGAGCAGCAGATGGATGAGGAGGTTCAAGGTGAGACTCAGGCTACAGATGAACCCATGGAGACAGAGACCCATGTCAGAACGGACAACTTTGACAAGTATCTTGGCATGGGCCTTCTCGGAGAAAGTAGCAGAAAAGCTGGACCAAATAGTCACCATGGTCCACAGACCTCACAAGCCGTAAGGTTGTGTGTCTCAGTTTGTTATTCTTAAAAAAGATGGACATGTATTATCAAAATTAGTTTGAATTTCAGTAGTTAGGAAAAGACAGTGATAATCTTATTACTCCTATTACTGAGAATTTGAATTTGCTTGTTTAGAGAGTGAAGTACAAGAGGAGTTGTTAGATGACCGAGCTCTGGAAGCTCTGAAAGGACTTGATGACGAGAGTTCCCATCGCAGTCCCTCAAGCAGTTCAGTACCCAGTGACCTCACACATGTCCAACAACAAGAGCGCATTCATCTGTGGTGTCATCAAGACATTTAGACAGAAGAGCCAAAGACCGGGTGGTGCACCCAGCGCCTGATGAGCACAAAGGACCTGACGAAGCTAAGATAAAGGTAGTCAATGTGACTTTGTCTTCATTAACTGTATGTTACATGTGTAAAGGCTAAAAACAAAGAACTCTGCTTGCGGTTCCCGAACTGACCCTATTTTTACTGCAGGACCCCCAATTTTTTTCAGCAAGTTGTAAGAAACAAACCTGTTTTCTTTTGTGCCTTGAAGAAATGTTTCTCAGTAACCTTTCTACCTCAGAAATGCATGTATTTATTTTTGTGTGTACTTGCATTTGCTATTTTTAAGGAGAAACTTATGTTTTTACAAGTTCCCTTCCTGTTTTGCTATTGTGTTGAAAACGTGTAATGATCAAGAAAACAATGATGCTCTGATGTTACTGAATCTGTTTTGAGGTTGTACTGTAAGTACTTGAAACAAGTATGTTTCCACAGAATATTGTGCCTCGACACAAGGTTCATTGCCCTCCCTACAAATGTATCACACACGCTTACCATGTGATACATGTATGTGGACATTGTTGGCCAGTTTCATGTCGTGACATGTTGGCCAGTTTCATGTCGTGACAAGCATTGTGCATAGTGGTGTGTGTGACCTTAACTAACCTTAGCCCACTAGGGCCTTTTTATTATCCTCAATCCTCTAAAACCGCCCGAAGGATTTTGGAGGATCAAGGTGGGTTAAGGTGAATGCTCCATTATTTTTTAAGAATTATCAACTGAATTTTTTTACATTAGCCCTAACCCCCCAAGGGTTGCTGGCCCTACCTTCCCCATTCACGCAAAGTTAAACACCCATATGGGACTTGCACAGAGGCTGTTGGACTTTGTTTTTCTGAGGTATGCCAAACCCAATGCAAAAGCCAGCTGTTATGGGCCTACCAGACCTATCCCCACAGAATTAAACACTTTACTACTGTTTAATTATGTGTGGTTGGGGAAGGTTAGGGTTAATGCAGATTTTTATCACTTTTTGTGGCTTTTTTTTTAAGTATTCAAGCTTAAGGGGAAATAATCCAGACTGAAATTTTCATAAATGAATACCTTATTCAAACAGCACAAAAATCGGAAGAAGAAATACATTGCACATTTTTTTGGCCGCTAAGCTTTGTCAAGCTAAGAGGCTAAGCATATTGACCCTCCTGTGTCCCTGGCAACTCTTGCCACAGATAAATTCAACGAGAGCTAAAAGAGTGGGGTTCAATCACAATGTACTTTATCTTTTGACCTACAGGAAATGTTGGAGAGGACAGGTTACTCGCTAGATGTTACCACAGGACAGAGGAAATATGGTGGGCCACCCCCTAACTGGGAAGGGGATGCACCTGGTGCTGGATGTGAGGTGAGGGCAGGGGCTGGATTCTCAGAGTCTGTACATGGTTGTTAGAGGGTTGCCCAACACCCTGTTTTCCCCCCACCCCCTGTGCTATTGGACTGCACGTTGCATATGAAGTAACGTCTTATTGAAAGAACACACTCATTTCCTGTTGTGTCATGTCTTGAAATTGGCCTCGTTAGTTGGACTTTGATAGTTGAACAGGTTCAGTTAACCTGTGCTGTTGTGTGTTCTCTTGGATTCAGTTAGTGACAAACTGCACTATTTTTGCTGTCACTGTTTCATTTCTTGCAGTTTTAGAACTCAGGAGACGTCCTACTTCAGGGTTACTGAATCCTGTTATTTTATTTTACAGTGTTTCTACCAAGTCAAAAGACGTAAATATGTTGTTTTTCTCCTCTTGTGCAAAGGTGTTCATTGGCAAAATCCCCAAGGATACTTTTGAAGATGTCTTGGTCCCCCTCATTGAGAAGTGCGGTAGGATTTACGATTTCAGGTTGATGATGGATCCTATGTCTGGTCTGAACAGAGGGTACGCATTTGCCACATTCTGCACCCAGGAGGGGGCGAAGGAGTGCGTGAAGCAGGTTTGCCAGCATTCGTTTGTCATCTTACAGGCTCAAGTGACAAAACTTTCTGTGAAACAAGCTTTACTTGATATAGATGTTCTCTTTTTCATGATGGCGATAATCCTAGTTTTGACCCCAGTGAACAAGAGAGATTGTAATTCAGAAAGGATTTGCTGGATAGACTACAGCATTTTGCAGAAACAGGGGTGTCTGAAGATTTGATTATGAAATACTTAAAAAAAAATTGTCACTACATTAGCATAAAGACCAACTTTTAAACACCTGTTAATTTAGCTGGATGGAGGAAGCTTAGGAACGAGCTGTAACATCTCAATTCCTAAGAGGCGGCTGTTCGTTGGTTCAGTCCCCAAGAACAAGACGAAGCAAGAAATCAAAGAAGAATTTGAGAAGGTGACCGGTAAGTACACCAGTAGACGCTATATTTCCCCCTCAAAGTTTATTTCAGTCCTTCATTTGAAGTAAAGCGTATCGTAAATAATATACTTATTGCTGCTGTGAGAAAGGGAAAGAAATTAAAATAATACAGAACTTCGTGACAGCAAATGAACACATAGTGTCTGCTCCAGCAAATATCTTGAAAATCAACTTTTATTTGATGAGAGCTTTGTCTTGGAGCTTTCAAGCTTTTCACTGAGAAGGTTGCAAGTTTAAGGTTTTGCGGAAGGACCATGCAAGGATTACTCATATGAATATGTGTGGTTCTGAAAACTTGCCATAACTCGACAAGATGTCTGTTCTTCATGCACTGTAAGTGGATTAACATGTTGTTAAGTTACAGGTTGTAGGATAATAGTTTGGATGTAGGGGAACATATCTCATATTTAACCATCTCTGACTTTTTCTGTCAGCTGGATTGGTGGATGTCATCATCTACCATGGGGAAGACAAAACAAAAAACCGTGGCTTTGCTTTCCTTGAGTATGACAGCCATCGCTCAGCAAGCCTTGCTCGCCGTCAGTTGATGAGTGGCAAGGTCCGTGTCTGGAACAACCTCACAGTCACAGTGGACTGGGCAGACCCTGTCTCAGAACCAGATGAAGAAACCATGTCCAAGGTGTGTTGAAAATGTTCTCTTAAGGGAAAAGCAGAGTAATTTCTCAAAGGGAAATTTGATTAAAAGGAAATCATATTAATGACTGTAACCAAGGCTTGTGGTTGTTTTGTCAGGTGAAAGTGGCTTATGTCCGCAACTTGGCTCCTGAAGCCACAGAAGAAGTCATCCAGGAACACTTTAAACAGTACGGTGAAATTGAGAAGGTCAAGAAGATGAAGGACTATTGTTTCATACACTTCACTGAGAGGGAATATGCCTTGAAGGTGAGCTCCTTTAAGCTAATGTACAATGTTCAGTGCTCCAGATGAGAACTTAATAGCTGCTCAACCGACCCCAACCAAGATTTGTTTTTCCTTTTTGAAATGAACTATTAGATTCATCCTCGTTTTGTTCTTCCCATTGAAAGGCTAAATGGGACAGTAACACTCGACATCGCTTTTCTTCTTGAGATAAATATTAAAAACATGTTGCTGTTATTCTTTGTTCATTTTTCAGGCTATTGAAGAGACGAATGGGACAACATTCCATGGACTAGAGATTGAAGCCTCGCTTGCCAAACCACGCCAAGAGAATATAAAGAAAAAACAACGACAAATGAAACAACAGCAGGGCTACCAAGGAGGAAGGTCAGTGGAGGTCCCTTATCTCGCATTGGACCTAGTTGTAGAAATGAGCATTTACTTCAAAATGAGGTTTTCCTCGATAGAATGCTGTGAGATACACTGTACAGAGTTCTTGTAAAACTAACTGTCCAAAATTATCAGATTTTGTACTTGTCTGTGCAAATCAAGCTCTGCTAAAATAAGTTTTAAGATAAGTGGTTAAAGGTCATGGTCAAGTGCATTGAGTATCCAGGGCTATTAGAGCCAAAACGGGAAGAATTTGTGCTTTTCCAAAGGATAAATTTTTTGTCTGGTGATATGGAAACAAGGACGCTAAATGTCCGGAGTCATGTTGAATGCAAGTCTTTTGTTTGAATGACCAGGTACTATGATGACTTCTATGGTCCAATGCGTGGTGGTCGTGGGCGTGGTGGCCTTCGTGGACGAGGTGGTTTTGACCGTGGTGAGAGAGGATACCGTGACTTTGGTTACGGTGGTGGTTATGACGAGGGCTACTATGGTGGCTACCCTGGTGGCTATGATGATCCTTTCAACTATGAAGGCTACTATGGCAGTGGGTATGATGGCTTTGGTTATGGTGGGCGTGGGCAAGGCATGGGACCACGTGGGCGTGGTGGTCCACGAGGTGGGCGTGGTGGCATGGGAGGACCGCGTGGAGGACCTGCCATTCGGGCTGGACCCCGTGGTGGCCGAGCTCGAGGGGGTCAACAGCAACAGCGAGGTGGACGTGGCGGCAGCGGCAACCGTGGTGGGCGTGGTGGAAATCGAGGCGGCAATGTGAGTGGCAAGAGGAAGTTTGAGGGGCAGCAACCTGGTGACACTAAGCGACGCAACACCCAGGGCGGCTGGGGTGTCCAACCCATTGCTCAGCAACCTCTCGGGGAATACTCGGCATCCTATGACTACAACCAGAGTTACGGCGACCAGTCCTGGTCACAAGATAACTACGGGTCCGGCTTCTAGACATGACCCTTCCATGCCTGACCCCTTCCATTTGGTGGAAATAATTGCCATTCTGTCTCCATCTGGAGGTTAATCAAGCCAAGGTGAATACAGAATCATCTTGCGTCACTATTGTGGCTTCCCTCAATATCATTTATCCATTACCCCATTCCCACCAAAAAGGAAACAAAAATCTCTTGTATATAGACCTTTCCAAATGTCATTTGGAATTCTAAGTTACCACTTGAATCACCGAACTATGACAAGTTGGAAATACATAACTGTTTAAAGCCATGTTTAGCCTACCATGACCTGCACACCTACGTAGTTTTTTGGTTGTCGATATTGAAGCTATTGTGAGACGGTTTTAATCATTTACATGGAAGAAAATGTTTTTTAGCTTTAGATCTAAATAATCGTGCTCTTTTTATATTTTAAAATGAAAGTCGTGTGGCACAGCTAAAATTACTAAAAAAATTGTTTCTGTAGATGTTGTAGATTGTTCATTCTCATAAATGTTTCATCATCAAGTATGTTGACAATTTTGTTCTGGTTTTGAAAAAGGCTTGATTTCAAGTGGGAACAAGAAGAAAATAAAAGCACTTCAAAACTAAGTTGCAGAATTCCAAATAGAAGAAATAAACCGAAACACATGCAAATTGTCTTATTCATTTGCTGGTCACCACGTTGGAAAGTAAAGACGTACCCGTGTGGTCATAGTACTCTCTCCCATTCCCCCTTGTAATTCAAAAGAACTTTTACTCCCTTCGTTTGGTGGTAAGTATGATAGTCTCAATTTTGTTTAGTAACCCAGAAGTGGTAAGTATGTTTGAAACTGGGAAATGCTTACTTTCTTAGTTTGATGGCACATTTGTCAGAGTCGGTTGATTTTTGATTTAATTTCATCATGCATTGTGACAAAAAATAAAAGAAACCGTGTTCAAGTGAAACTCATTAATCCATTGTTTGGTTCGTACTTGATGCTGATCTATTTCCCAAGAACCTGAATGTTTCATCGCATGCTTATTTCATTTTATGTTGATTATGCACTTGGCATGTATAGAAACCCTTGTTTGAAATCGCAGTTGGTTTTCATTGAGGTTAAACATCCTAATTTTTTTCCAAATGGTTGATTGTGCTTGAATTTACAAAGAACAGGCGTCGTTGAACGGACTGGTTTTTTTTGTTAAGTTGATTAAGGGGGAAAAGACATCGTATATAACACTTAACTCTCCATTGGTAAGCTCAGTCAGATGCTTCATCGCGTTTCCCCTCAAGAAAAAGCTCGGGAGCCTGCAGGCACGTGCGGCTATGTATATAAACATTACAAAACAGTGCATGGCTCCTTACCTAAAAACCATTCAACTCCAAATCTTCAAGCACTGTTCTAAGAATCGAGCTGTTGTTAATCTCTTTAGAGGATTAAGGGCAGTTTTTCAACATCAATGGTGTAGAAGTAGGTTGCATGGCAAAAGTTGATTCTAGACAGCGGCAAGGTGTTGCACGGTGCACGTTAACATCTAGTGGTCCATTGCGTTTCATCGTTCAATTTAGTCACAATTATATGTTTATTGATATACATGCACGCCCGCATTTTTGTATATCAGAATTGTCGCTGTATGCTGTAGTGTCTTTGTACTAATGGTATTTTCTTTTTCTCTTCTCTCCTTCACCCCTTCCCCTCATTCCAACAAAGTTATTCCAGATAAGAAAACTTAAGATTTCCTTAAAGGAATTTCTGAAAAGAAAGAAGGAATCTTGTTCAAAAGGTGCAATATTTTTTAACAATCTGCTGTCTTGTCAGTCATAAATTATGACTGTTTTTATATGTATCTGATTGCAGAAAAAAATCTGCAAGTTTGCATATGGTTTGTATTTGGTGTTATGATTTTTGGAGAATGAAGAAACGTGAAAAGTCCATGGTCATCCAAAAAGGAAAGTGTTAGCAGTCCTGACATGCAGTGAGGCAACTGATGCCACAGTACTTTCAAGAAATGTGATTTACTGGAAAGAGACGATACTTTTGAAGGAACCAGAGACTACATCAAAACACCAGAATTAATTTCCTGGTTGTTTTTTCATTTGCTGGGCTGAAATTCATCGATGGCCCAAGTACTGAAAATACAGAGCTGTCTGTATCATGAAAAAAGATATGAAGAAGCCAAGAAAGCCCTTGCCACTTAACAGGCTTGCGACCGACAGAGAGGATGGACTGACGGGGTGATGAGATGACATCTGAAGTCGGCAACTTTGAAGACGTCTTCTGGACTACTTTACCTCTTGAATATTTTGCACAATGCTTCTCCACTCAACCTTTGTGGCACAAATCCAAATTCTCTGTATGTTTACTCCGATGCTTTTAAAGACGTTCTGAGAGTTGGACTTGGCAAAGCAAGAAATGCAGTACCTGAAATGACAGCTTTGCCAGTTTTCTGGAGATGTGGAGAAGCTGAACAAAGTGTGATTCCAAACATGATCCTCTGAAGTGAAAGATTTGTGTTCCGTTTTGTGAGCATTTGCTGCCAGATCAGTTGAAACATTCACAAATGTTGAAAAACAGAAAAAAACGAGCTGGCTGAGAAGTATCCAGAAGGAATATAGTTATTGTCTCCAGCGAACTTGAACCGAACAAAACTGCAGATGACATTGTCCACAAGTTTCCTGTGGAATTGAAGCTTTTTAAAAAAAAAAAATTAATCCACACCCAGTGGAAGTCTTTTTAATGATCTGGTCAGGCTGGTCGTGATTTTGTCTTTTGAGGGATGGGGGCAGCACCGTCGCCCGCTTCAGACATTAAGGGGGGCCACAGTATCAGCCAGGGGGACCACATCACAATTTTCATACTCGTGCTTTTCACTGATTGGGGCTGGTTTCCCGCTGGGAGGCTCCCTGCCCCCTTGGCGACGGACACGGGTGGGATGGGGGAAGGTCACTCTTCAGCTGTTACAGAAGCTGCCGCTTTCTGTATAGCAGTTGGCTTGTGAAAAGACTTGGAAAATACTGTAAACCATTTGACTGGGTGGGGCAGGAGTTTCTAAGAAATGGTTGGTACAAGAACCTTGCGTTGTCCTTTTTGGATGGGTAGGCCATGGATCGAGTGATGCGAATGGAGTTAAACATGCATGCACCTTTTCATTTACTGTATGTTTTATTATTTGCTTATTCCGAGTTTTAGCCAAGCGAAACATTTTAGCCGAATGATGGAGGTACAATGTACATGACTTCGAACATTGTTATTGGGGGCGGAGTACCGATGTGAAGAATGTGGTATTTGTGCCTGAAAGTTTCGATTTCTGTACTGAAAATTATAATGTGCTAAAATTCTTTGCGAGGCACCTCGAGTTCTTGAATCTGATCAATATCAAATGGGAAAGACCAAAATATCTTTTAAAGGCTGTACATAATGTGACTGCCTTTATATCTGAAAGGTAAGTTATGTACATGTAGTCGGAGTTGGGGGGGTGCGGGAGAAGGGAAAGTTGGAATTTTCAAGATGTACGTCCTTATGAGTTCAGCTTCAAACTATGCTGTCTTTGACCTCGCATTTGAGCTGCAGAATGTAAGTTGAAGTGAGGGTGTCGGAACATATGAAATGATCACTGCTCGGTATTAGTTTTCACCAATAACAAGACGATTGTAAGAACAATGGCGCTCTTCGCTATTACTTATATCAATGAAAATGTACAGGGGTGAAATTAAGAAGTCGCCATTTTGGCTTGGTGCCTGTAAACGGACGTATTAAAGGCAGAAAAGGAGGTTCAGAAAACAAAAATAAAGGAACGAAAACTTTTATTAAATTTTTGAACTGAATGGAACAAAGGTAATGCCAGAACAATCAAAGTGCAGACTTTAATAAGCTAACGGGGAAGAGGATTCTAACCTGAATGAACCGCACTCAAAGGTTTCACAACCCCTGGTAAAGACAAAATCTTTTTTTCCTAATACCTCTCTACCTAATAACTAACAGGAACGCCAAAGCAGGCTTGTCACAATTGAGAATGAACTTTTGGGCCAAAGTTTGTTGAACCGGGAACGGGTTTTCCCCTATTGTGAACGTCTGTAGAATTGAATATGCATTTGGTAGCTTTTTACATGTACTTGAAAGTTGCTCTTTAAATTTAGCTATTGGTCACACTCTAACAGCAGCTTTAGTTGTGCATTTACGACTAAAATATCTCGCTTCTCAAACCTAAGCCTTACAAATAAAATATACAAATATGCGATTGAACAATTTTTATGACATCAATACAGTAATCGGAAGATATCACGAAAAAAAAAAAAGTCTTTAGCCTTTTCAAATGCATGTACGTGCGCCTCCAAGAGTTTGCAACGAGTTTGCCAATCACAACGCGCGAAATCTGTCGACGCTTTCTAAAAGCCCTTCGGGTCGACTGATTTCGTGCATCGTGATTGGCCAACGAGTTGCAAACTCTTAAAGGCGCACTGTTGTGAATCGCCCGTATTATGGACAGCCTCCAATGAATCCTTAAATTATCAGAACATAAAAATTCAACGACATACATGTATGCCAACTTTCATTTGAGGAAAACTCGCCCATTCAGTCCACCATACACCTTGCCTGTGTATATGTACGTCATACTACCAGTGGCGTATAAACTGGGAACCTTTTTCAGGAGGCACCCCCATTTTCTCAAAAGGGTGGGGGTCTTTATGGTTTGGTCAGACTTAAAGCGCTACCCACAGTTTTTGGACTAACAAAATATTTGTTCTCTAATTTCGTTGGGGGGAGGTTTGCACAATGGCTCCTGTTAATATTATTACGGCACTTTGTGCCGTGTCCGAATACACATATATTTGTTAGTTCCCGTACAATCTATCAGCTTGGTGACCAGCAAACACAGTTATGCCCAAATCTGAGCAGTACTGAGATTTCAAGAAAGACGCACACCAGTCTGACAGTTGATTTCAAAATTCTCGGCACGTTTTAAGCGGATGATTTTTTTTTACTCTAACACTGAATACACACTCTACACACTCTTAAACCTGTAAAACTACATTTCTAAACTACAAACTGAAGCTAGACTGCCAACATAATCTTACATCCTGAAAATTTTGCATTAAAAAGTAATCATAACTTGAATCATTTAGATTGGCAACCGACAAGGAATTTTATTTTGAATGGCCATTGTGTACATATTTTAACTGCATGTAGTAGACCTGTGGACCTAACTCATATCTCCTCCAAGGACTGAGTACGTTTGAGGGATCGAAGAGCTTTCTCTCTCAATTCTTTCTCCATTTTCTCGCCCTCACTGTCTGAATCCTAAAAAAACAAAAACAAAATCTATGTAAGTTTGACTAGAAAAATTACACGAAGACGCCAAGGGTTCCAACTTAAAATTTACATGAACCGATCCCAATCATATTGAGTTGAACTCTAACACTCAAAGATCCTTCACAATCTAACGGGAGGATTTTGCAGGATTCAGCAAGGTACAATGGTTACAAAACCCAGCCAAGTTAATGATTCTTGAGGGACCTTAATGCCCACTTAATTTTGAAGTACAATGACCGATCAGTCTTATGCAGTTGGGTGGCTTTTTACAGATCCAGGAACGCTCATGACCAAAGCACCTGTAGAGTTACAAGTTCATAAGGCAACGGATAAAAGAAAGGGGGTTGGGTAAAATGACCTAGTAAGGGCTGGTAGAAACGCAAGTGCCAAAATTGTCCCTAATACATCTAAAATTATGTCCTGAAACGAACACAAATTTCGAAATTATGCCTGCTCTGACTAGATGCCTAAAATGATGACAGCTCATACAAAATGGTACAAGTGACCTAGGAGAAGGGAGCATGCACTGGTACTGGATTCAATAAAAGCTGTTCCACCAAACCTTCCAACCACCTGCCGAGAAAGGGTTCAAAGAGTTAATAGATCGCCCCCCCCCATAAAAATAAAGTTGCCTACCTCAGGTGCAACATCTTGGTCCTTCTTCTGCTTCTTGTGTCTCTTGTGCTTCTTATGTTTCTTGTGTTTTTTATGTTTCTTCTTATCTTTCTTCTTTGTATCCTTGGTATCCGAGTCTGAACCCTGACAAATAAAACCCCAACTATTCTAATTATTTAAGTGGCTGGTGCAGGAATCTGTACAGTAAACTCCATGTTGTTGCTGTTCTCCCAAAGAATGAAGGTAAAATAAATTGGTGTTCGCTGTAACTAATTTGAACGTTCGATGTAATCAACATTTAGAATGACTACAATTCATTGCTGCATGCCTGATTAAGCCTTTCTGCAAATAAATGCTGAAATTAGGGAATTACACATATTTCAAATTTTGCAAATGGGCTGGGGTTAAACAGTTTGAGTGATTTTTTTGCATAGACTGTCACTTTTACCAAATCCAAGAAAACTTTTCCTATATCCCACCTTCGCAGAATCACTTCCGTCTAGGTTTGCCTTGGCTTTCACTGGAGTCGGTTCAGGGCTACCGGACGAGGATCGAGATCTTGATTTCTTCTTAGAAATTATCTGTTGTGTTGGACTTGGTGAGTAGCTGTGTTTCCTGGGGACTGGTGATGGAGATGTACTGCGCCTTGATGGAGGTTTACGCTTCTCTGAGTGTGACAATGACGCTTTCCTTTCAGGGGATGGCGTTCTATCATCAGATGATGAAGAACTTCTTTTATTGACTGCCTTCTTATCATTTGGGCTGTACCACCTTCCAGCTGGATGTGGTCTGGGGCTGTCTTTGTCCTGGTCTGGTGTTGGACTACGTTTTCTTGTATCCCGTGGAGGCCTTTTGTGCTGTTTCTCTGGTGTTGGGCTATGCCTCCGTTTGTCTGCGCGGGGGCTTCTTCGACGGCTCTCTGGGGTTCTGCTTCTGCGTCCATCTGGAGTGAGACTCTGTCTACGTTTTTCTGGAGTGGGGCTGCGTCTACGTTTTTCTGGAGTAGGGCTGCGTCTATGTTTCTCTGGAGTGGGGCTGCTCTTACGTTTCTCTGGAGTGGGGCTGCGTCGACGTTTCTCTGGAGTGGGGCTGCGCCTACGTTTCTCTGGCATAGGGCTGCGTCTACGTTTCTCAAGGGTAGGGGTGCGTCTATGCTTTTCTGGAGTGGGGCTGCGCCTACGTCTCTCTGGAGTGGGGCTGCGTCTACGCCTCTCTGGTGTTTGGCGGCTCTTTCGCTTTTCAGGGGTTGGACTTCTCTTACGTCTGTCTGAACTTTGCTTACGCCTGTCTGGAGTTGTACTTCTGTGGCGCCTATCCCCTGGACTTCGTTTTCGTTTTTCAGGAGTGCGACTTCTTTTGCGCTTCTCAGCAGGGCTTTTAGCTCTCTTGGAGGGTCGCTCTGGGGAAGGACTTGGACCACGCTCAGGGGAACTGTCACTAGAAACTGATGGAGTACGATACTTGTCTCTAGTCTTTCGTGGTGGGGTATCTGCTGCTTTCCTCTTGCTCTTTGGAGAGGGTGAGGAACTGATTCGTTTGTTGGGAGAAGCTCTACTTTTGTCTGCAGAGGGCCTCCTACGTCTGTCTGATGGGCTTAAACTACGCCGAGTTCTAGACTTCTTTTTAGGGGTTGGGCTTCTTTGGTTTCTGCGCCTCTCTGGTGTGGGGCTTCGTCTTCGATAGGCTGGGGAAGGTGATCGGCGTCTCCGTGGAGGGGTGCGTCTACGGGGAGGTGTCAGGGACCTACGACGTCTGTAGGGACTTGGGGAACGAAATCGTCTGCGGGGTGGTGTTGGTGATCGATAACGACGAGATGGTCTGTAAGGTGATGGAGACCTGAGGAACAAATATGAAATTACTAAAATTAGTGCGTGTGACAGAAAGTGTAGAAATAGATACGGTAACATTTTTAAAATTCAGTCTATGACATACCTGAGCTTCAATTCAATCAAACATCCAAATATTTGGTCGTACCGACAGGCAGATTGTTGATGAACAAACCTCGTATGAAGTCAGTTACAATAACACACACAATTGTACATTATAATCACTATAATAGCTTCTCATGTATAGGGTTTTCTTCAGCCCCGATTTTGCAAGATTTAAGAGACAATACTTCTTGCCCTGTGCTTTTGAATTGTTGCAAGATTTCTGTTACTTTCATTTGAATCTGCTTGAAACATGCTTCCACAGTGCAGTATTTCTCATTCAAACCAAAAGAAAATTCTCCGTTCCTTTTTATGAATTCTGCACTCGAATATTCAAATGTGGAAAATAATATTCAAATACATGTATGTGATAATCGATTGAATGTATATAGCCCTACAAGATTTTCTCGAAAAACTTAGTTTCAGTTAACATGACCGTAAATTGTAAATGTATGCTATTATGAAAACCATACCTTCTACGTCTGGGTGATATGCTACGGCGCCGTTTCCTTGGTGACCTTGAGTCGGAGCGGCTGCGTCTCCTACCTCCAGTTTTTGGTTGCTCCTTGTCACTGTCCGACTCGGAGGAGGAATCTGTGGAGGAGTGTCTTCTGTAATGACGCTGTGGGAATCGGTTCTTTTTGACTAGAGGCTTTGACTCCTGGGCCTTGCCAGGAGAGGCATCAAGTTTATCTTTCTGCACACAAAACAGAAAAGCAAAATTTAACAAACGGAGAGCAAGGCAACTGTTTTCAGGAAGTAGAGATTTTATCATAAATTGAATCTTGTTTCCGATGAAACACTTAAAAATCATCGAGCATGACCGTGGGTGATTTTTTTTTACGTCTCTTATAGGGGGAGGTAGATTAAAATGTTTGCTCCAAATCTAAGGAAAAGGCAGAAAAGAGTCACTTACCCCCTTGGCTACTTCATCAGCTTTTTCTTTCTTTTTATCCTTTGCCTTAAAGTGTGATGGAGGTGGAGATGCAGATCTATCGCTTTCATTACCGCTCTGGGATTTGTCATCTTCACTTGATGAATCCTTCCCTGAAGACTTGACCTCAGGCTTTTTGACAGGAGGGGAAGGTGACTTCTCTTTTGTCTTTATGGATTTCTTCTTGGTTGGAGAGGGTGAACGGGAAGAATCAGAGGAGCTAGAGGAATCATATTCTGAGCTAGACGAATCTCGGCGAACACGACGTGATCTGTGGTTCACATCAAATCCAGTAATTTAGCATGAAGCAAGAACAGCTTCCAAATATGTGACTGTTCTCTATTTTAGTGCAGTTTATCAGAAAAAATATCTTTTTCGTTTTGTTAATGGATGGTTTTTTAATTACTATTACATACATGTACTGGTAAATGTTCGATTTGAAACATGTTCTTGGATTGGTTTTAAACTGGACTTGGGGCTATATGAGCGGATTGTGATGGGCTAAGAAATGTGGTGTTTACAGTAAAAGCCGGTCACAAGCCAAAATATCAAACATAGCACATAATGGTCAAGTACATTCTTTGTATAATATACATTGTACTCCATGAGCTTTGTAATAACTATGTCTAATGAGCTTGCCTTTTGGGAGATGGGCTTCTCTTTGGAGAACGTCTTCGCTCTGCTCTTTTCCTTGGTGAGGGGCTGTGTCTCCTTGGTGATCTACTTCTCCTTCTTGGGGATGGACGTCGCCGCCGTGGTGACGGACTGCGTCGCCGTGGAGACCTAGATCTTCGCCTAGGAGAAGACCTTGATCTGTACCTTGGAGATGGGCTTCGCCTGCGTCTTGAGTAGTATGGTGATCTTGATCGCCGGCGAACTGGTGATCGACGACGTGGAGAGCGACGACGTGGGGATCGTGATCTTGATCTACGGGGACTGCGAGAATGGTGTCTTGTCTTCTTTCTCCTGATAGATCTACACATCAATTTTAATGTAATGATCAGTGAAAGCTCTACGTGCAGTCCTTTTGAAATGATTTCGGCAAACGTAAAGATGCTCCCATGTAAAAGAAAAGATATTTTAATAAAACACAATGACCGACTTTTGAAAACTTCCTTACATCAAAACAAAAGAGAAGAACCTTCCCAAAGGTTTTCCATTCTACGGTAATAAAACCAGTCCAATTAAAGTTAGTGTACCTGGAACGAGATCTCTTTTTGCGTTGATCTCTGTCCTTCGACCGAGATTGGCTCCTGCTCCTAGATCGTGAGCTATCACTGGATGTGGAGCTTGAAGATTCATATCGCCGCCTAGGCTTTTTCTTCACATCGTCTGCTTTCTTGGGAGCATCTTCATTGTCAGATTCCTTAGCTGCAGTTTTTCTGTAAAAATTGTAATTTTTTTGCAAATCATTTGCTTACAAATGTTCATAACCAAAATGTAATTAGCACTCTAAGGAAAATTAAGACTACGGCTTTTAAAAAATCTCTTGATTTAAAAACCTTCTTTATTAAGATTTTAAAATCTCCATATTAAACTCTAAAGTTTTCAGGAAAATTGCCCTCGATTTCACTGATGCACAACCTCTGGTTAAATCACTGTTGGTTGAAAATTCCCAAGAGAGAGGGATGCATCTGTCTTTACGATTCATAAATTCTCAAACAGGATAAAAGGAGAGACTTACTCTGACTTGATCACATCATCCTTTGGTGATGGGGAGGAAGGTTTGTCCTCAATATCAGGTTTGGTCTCAGGAGACTCCGACCCACTTCGTGATCCAGAAGCTGATCGAGATCGATGACTGTCCTTCCTCTGTGGTGACTTATGAGGTTCCCAATCCCATTTGCCAGGACGTGCATGAATCCTGAATATTGGATTGACACGAGTATGACAAAATTCTCACTTAATGCACTGCTCCAAGTAAAATACTATAGTTATTTGGTTTTGGAAACTGGTATCTTGACAGCAATCAGAAGAAAAAGCAGTCTTTTTTTTCCTTTGTAAATGGATGAAGAAGCATTTTTGGGCAAACACAGCATACCATGTCCTTTAAGCCTCTAACATCATACTACAAGCATCTGCAGTGCTCAAACTTATCAATCTTTAAGAGGAAATCTCTGTATTATCGTCTCCCCTTCACCATAGTGACATGTTCACAATCCATCTTCGTCTCCAACCATAAAAAATCTCTACAGATTTTTGGCGCCTTTATCAATAGATAACACATTCCCGTACATAAGTGGGAATACACGATGCACCAATTCTGCCATTACTTTTACTACCACTACCCAATGTGTCTACCACAGTATTCCAGAGGAAGTAACATAAATTTGCATACTTCTTGATAGCCTTTGCTAGACTTTACCGAGGCTCAAATGAATCTTATTTTGCAAATAATTCCCCCAAAAGTGTTAAACCAAAAAATCAGCAAAACCAACACCTGATTTTTGAAAAATTCGGAAATTCTGAAAACTCCAGAGGAATCTCACTCCTGCTGTTTTCTTACAGTAGTGGTGAGAAACATGAGACTGTTTATTATCTCACGCCAATATGCTTGATGCATCCAAGCCATCAATGATATTGCCCTTGACAGAAACCAGTCTGCAAGACTTAATACCAAATCTCTGTACACAACACTCCTTGTTCTTGCTGTAACATGTTCCTCCGTCCTCTGGCCAGCACTGAGTATATTTCTCAGGAATGCTTATCATGTTTTTGTTACCTACTCTAACAAACAGTTTACTTCAGAAATGAAGAATTTGTCTCTGAACGCATCTCTTTCTGGAATTCTGGTTCCAGTTCCTCAAAAAGTATTTGCCATGCTCCACCAACTAAACACTTACAGTAAGCTGTGTTTTTTTAACTAATCAAATATTTTTTTTACTATCAGTGTCAAATCTCCACCAAATCAACTGCTTACTTCTTCTCAGGTGTCTTGGATCCATCCCTGGCTCGATCCCCTCCTCCGTTCACTCCTTCGTTGTCCCAACGACCTTCTCGATTCTTTACTTTCTGCTCCTTATCCCCATCTTCCTCTGCATCACTGCCATGGCGACTCCTTGACAACTCTTTCTCCTCTTTTTCCTGCAGCTGCTTCAGTCCTGTTTGGATGCGTTCTTGTTCCATCTAACATAAGAATTGAAAACCAATTGGATAAGAAAATGCACAACCAACACGCAGTACTAATTTTACAGCATTTGCCTTCCTCACGGAATGCTTAAAAATGAGTATAAACTGATCTCAAACTGCTTATGTTTTGATAATGCAATGAAATATGAAGAAGAAAAAAAAAAGGTTTGTTTGTACGCCTTCCAATGCAAAAGGAAACTCACGTCAAACCTAAGGTTTTACATATGACGAGTTACAGAGATTTTACGAGCAAAAATGCAAGTTTGGACAGTGACAGACCTGTCTCTTTTTGATCTCCTCTTTCTTCTGTTCCAGGAAGGCAGCAGGAATTCCAGCAATGTTTTCTTGAGCACTGGTGAGAAGCTCCCACAGCTCCGACATAAACTTCATTGCATTCTTGGCATTCAAGAAGCCTGTCAAGTTGATCTGCATTGTCTTTGGGTTTGGATTCTGTTGGCAAGAAACCAATGAAAATTAGGAAACTAAATGGGCAGAATTTATTAGACTTATCCATTTTTCACGTACATGTAGTGGCTTCATTCAACTGTAAGTATTTTTGTGTTGGGTAAAATCCACTACAAAAAGCCAGCATGCTGTGGGGTGAAAACAGATTTCAGTAATTTTACCTTCATGTGAAGTATGGCAACCTTTGACAATTAAAATGCAACCGTGACTGATTTTGGTATTTTTCCCCAAAACAATAGAATTTAAACCAAGAGCAATTTCTTCAAAGCTTTAAATTTCTTTGTTTGTTAAAGTGGTTAGTTCAAACTGGTTTTGTTTTTGAACAAGCACCTTTTCCAGAAATATTTTAATTTTGAACATAACCACGGCTAAATGCATCTCTCAATTTGGGAAATAGATAGCACAGCACCAAATGTGTTACATTCCAATTATAAAACCTACACGGTCTTTGATGCAATTTTTCATCAGCAAAACAAAGCTACCACATTTGATTGATCCTAATTTATTAAGTTTGCAAACGGTACATACTTGGACCTGTCTGGTAAAATACCACTATGTGCTCTGCAATTGTACCTGTAAACAATGTTATTAAAAATAAATGCACCATTGTATAATAAATGTATGAAAGTAATGGAAAATTACAGGTCCTATTTAAATAGATTTGGAGCTTGTTCATACATCAAAAATGGTATTAAAGAGAGGACACAAAAATGTTTGCACTTCCCAAGAAGTTAAAAATAAAAACTAGTGATACTGATAAATACCAACCAGCAAAATTGATGTCTCATATGCCAGACTTTTACACACATTACTTCATACAAACCAACACTGTGTAATAGAATTATTGTTTATAAATCTCTTGACAAAGGAGTCAAAGTTGGTGGTACCGTCTGTCTTCCAAGGACCCTTAAGCCGGCATGTCACAACCTGCTGTTGTCCAACCGAGAAGTGACGCTGAATGAGAGCAATCAATGCATCGCATCTTCCTTGCCTGTTTCTTTATGTGAGCATCAGCTTATAGAGTTGGAAGAATTTATTACAAACATCTGAACGTGAGAGATGAGATGGGGGAGTACATTAAGAAGCCATTCAGAGCAGATGTTTGAGGACAAAATCACTTCATCCTTTGTCAAATACTATCACTAAGGTTTATAAGAATTTTCCTGGGATGTAATAAGTTACTGGTTGCTACAGTATCTTGACGCTCCAAACAGGGTTTCAGTGCTGGTAATACGGACGATTCACAATAGTGCGCCACCAAGAGTTTGCAACGCGTTGGCCAATCATAATGCGTGAAATTTATCGACCCTTTCCAAACGCGCATTGGGTTGACAGATTTCGTTGTAAACTCTCGGTGGCGCACTATTGTAAGACGGCCGTATTAACAGACTGTTCAGTAGTTTCTGGGAGAAAATAGAGCAACTGTCATTTTTTTGGGGGGGGGACATTCATTGAAAGCCCACTTTTTCCATTAGGTTTCCCTCTGGAATTACTGTATGCTAAACAAAATCATGATTACTTCCAAGATTTTTTGCTGCACCATGAAACCCTGCCTCTGATGTACTTTTTGAAAGGGCAAAAAACAAATTTATAGTGACAAAACTGTGACTTCAATGACAGAATGCTGCCTGTAAATTAAACTTCAGATATTGACATACAATATGCAGTCATTTCCTGCCAACCTTTGTGATCTGTTTGATCTTCGCAGAAATTGTTTTAACTCAAGACTCAACAACTGTTGAAGAAAAGGTACTGACGTTTCAAGTTCTAGGGTTCCACTATTAAAAATTTTAGGGAGCCACAATCTAGATCACATGGAAGCAAACCATATTCCTGGGAAGTTCTCCCTATACTGTAAAATGATAAATATACTCACAGATCTTCACCAGATGGGTTATTCTTTGATGAAGACCTTATCCATGTTGATAGAAGGGTTCAAAGACAGTTGTGGAGGAAAGCCAAGAATAAAACATCAGCTACTTACAAATTACGTCTTTTCAATGATCCGAGTATTTGAAAGTTGAATTTGATAATAATAATAAACACACTTGTACTATACTCACTCTTTTGTCGCATACTGGTGCAAAGCTATGAGTCGTTTGAGTTCACGTACAAGGAAAGAGTTTATCTCATTTACTTTTTTTTCATCCTGTTAATTGGAGATGGGCATTACTTACCTGTCAATATTTAGTGAGAATGGAAGACGAACTCTCTTTGAGATACTTACATGTACTCTTTGTACAATCATTTACACTTTTTACTGCCCTGGCTTGCATCAAGACCTGACTTTTTCCAAAGAGGTGGATTTGCGCCGGAGAGATGTTAATTAATTTTGGATATTTGCCCTGCCCTACGTGTATTGTAACACTGTATACTCAGTGTTTGCCCCGAAGGCTTGTGAAAAACAAGCACGAGTAAGCAGGAGGTTGAGGGTTCGAATCCCACGCGAGTATGCTTGTGGTTTTTTTCACAAGCCTTTGGGGGCAAACACTGAGTATAAAGTGTTACACTACACGTAGGGCAGGGCAAATATCCAAAACTAAGGACCTGACTTGTTTCAAACACCAGTCACTGCTAGAATGAAGGGATGAGTTCAATTCTAACAGTTCCCTATAATTCATGAGGATATTCCACTCAAGTGGTCTCCAAATCATAGCCTAACTTGCTCACACATGCAGATTTTATTCAAGTCATTACTGGTGCCTTCACAGTGAGGCAAAGGCTGTATTTAATAGTGAAACCTACCGTATGTCAATATGAAAATAAGAAGACTAAGCTTTACACCTGGACTGAAAAATACATCAAAACAAGTTTATTTCTAACACTCACCAACTCTTGCATCATTTGCTGGGCATCTGCAGTTTCTTATATGCTTGCAACTCATGGCAACTTTGATTTTGACAGACACTGGCCACTGATGATCCCATCAAATGACTGATGTCCAGTGAGCTTGATAAAGTCACAAAATTACTCACCTCGTACATGTACACAATATGGCTTTTTGGAGTTTCATGTTAACCTAAGCTGGGAATCCCCGCCGAGCGGAACAAGAGGGCTTTTTTTGGTACTCACTGCATAGGCACGCCATGCGGCACGCAAGTATATGCGCGCTTGATGTGAAACAAGAATCCGCTTGTAATCACCTGTCTTGCTTTTGCTGATTGAGAATGTACTTTAGCTCGGGGCGGATAAAGCAGTTATCGCTCAAGGCATAAATGTAAAAAAAAGTTGCATTTTTTTTATCAAAGTAGTATTCATTTACCTGCATCCTGACGACACTCCAAGATGCCAAGACTGCCATATACTAAGGTTGTTTGATTTAAATCAAATGATTTGAATCATTGATTTAAATCACTTTTTAAAAAATCTTAAAATTTATTATAAAATCATGTTAAAAAAACCTTAAATTCTTTTGGGTATTTGCAAGGAAGAAATGACTGATGTCTTTAAAACATTTCCACACAACCAGAATTAGGTCATTTTGTATATCTTTATCGTTACACTTATTCAACCTGTACATGTACAAGTGTATGCACATGTAGTCCACTCTTTATTTTGTATGACTTCATGTACATGTATGTGTATAGAATTCAATAGCCATTCCATTTGAATGCGTTTAGATAAAACAGAATTGCAAATTACCCATCTTTGGTGTTGGAACACCAAAGACGTGTACTTTGTAAAGTCCTTTGCGAAGTTACATTCATAAGGCATGTCATGCGTTAGCAAGTACAAGAGTTTTATCCCAATACCCTTTTGAAATGTGCATTGGGTTGACAGATTTCACGCATCGTGATTGACCAACACATTGAAAACTCTAGGAAGCGCACAATTGTGAATCGCCTGTATTGAAGCAGCAAAGACACTGATCTTTAATCGACTTGTTTTTTCCATTGAAATTTGCTTAAACGATTTATTCATACCAAGAGTTTGTGTGTATTTCATCATACAGGTCACAGGACATAGTAAACACTTATGATTTATTAGAAAGAAACAGTTCAACATGTGATACACTTAACCCCAGCACTCAACAATGGGTCCTATAATCACCGCATGGTATTTCATGTCTTGACATTCAAGATCGATTTTTAAAAAATCGATTTAAATAAAAAAGTCTGATTTAAATAAAAAACATGTGATTTAAATTCTTTTTTAAATCGTGATTTTTTTAACAACCTTGCCTCATACCCACCTGCAATAAAAAGCTGTTCTTACATTGTTTTCTACCTCTCAATGTCCATTCCAATCCTTCACTATCACCTAACTACAAACCTCTCAAGACTATGGTTTGCTTCCTACATGTACATGCCTAGTTGTATATCTACCATGTTCAGTCTAATCTCTGAGGATGTCTTTACCTCTTCTTCCAGCTGATTATAGATGAACTCAATGAGGACATCGTCTTCCATCCCAAGCATCTCTGTGACTTTCTGAGTAATCCAAGGTTTGAGGATATCCATATTGATCTTGCTGGTGCTGACCTGCAAAACAGATGCAATAAACAGCCTTTGAGCAAACAAACATCAAAATCTACCAACCTTGGATTCTACGAACAATTTATGATTTATTACCATGGGGTCCATGTTTATTTTTGGAAACAAAGTTTAGAACAAAGGGGTATTTCAGTAATTTTTCAAAATGTATATTTATAGGGAGGTTAAGTTAGGAAAATAGATTATTAGTTAAAATGTCTGCAAACTTTTGCTTTGCTAACACTTTTCCTCCGGATTTTCAAGGCAGCTCAAAAAATGCAATAATAATGCAAATGCTCAAACACACAACATGATCTGACTAAATGGTAAAGGAAATTTACAGCCTGTTGTGATTATTTTTCACTCTCTACTCAATTCCATGAAGGCTACCAAAGCTGTTAAACATGTTGCTGGACAGTGCAAGAAATGCAACAAGGAAAGGGTTCCTAATTCTAATATCAATGGAAAGTACAAATTTCTTCTGGGGAAACATTGCGTCTCACCTTCTTGTCCAGTATCGACGCAAACTTCATGTTCTTCATCAGTTTCTTCTGTTTATTAGCAAACCGATTGTCCTGGTCATAGCTGGTGCCCTGCAATTATGGTGCATATAGCCAGATAATATTTTACACAAAACAACACAGAGTTCATTTCCCAATTGGCCTACAGTCCGATCCTACACCATGAAATATATTACTTAAGCTAATTACAGACTGCTACCGAGCAACGTGTGGCATGGCAGGTTAAGAAGAAAAATCAAGTGCTACAAATAAGCTCTTTAGGGCATCAAAAGACTCACTGCGCATATTCAGTGCTATGCTGGTAAAAACAGGGAAAGAGATCCATGTGTGGACAACATTTGATGCCCCTGTGCACAGACCTATAAGACTTGTCTGAAAAACTTTGTTTTGTAAGTAAATGCTTTGGAATTTTCTTGGCAAAAATTTCACTTTTTAGGACAGGTTATCACTTTCTGATAACTGTTATAATACATAAGGGAAAATTAGTGTTGTCTGTATTTGCAACTCTAGTCTCACCAAAAACAGCAACAAAAAGGGGCCAGTTCATGGTCAAAAATATTCAACCATACATGCAAAATAAAACTCCTACATGTTTATGCTTGTTTGGGGTCTTCCAACCTTCACAAGCAGGGCCTCCCCCAAATGGCAATGACTCAGGGTGTTGACCCCCCCGGCCCCCTTTCTTGATTTGCACCTGTTAAATTGCCGACACTGACATAATTTTTTTCAATGACAATTAACATGTTCAACTTTTGCAAGAGAATTTAGCAAAACTGGTTTCAACATGTAAAATAAGGCTTAGGCCTAGGGGGCCTACTGAGAACCCACCCCCCCTTTCAAAATTTCGTTGTTGAAAAGATCGATTTGCATGGCCATGGCATGGGTGCATGGGAAAAGCTTCAAAATCAGAATCGCCCCCTTAGCCTTGCTTTTAGGCTATCATGCCAATTGTAGTTGCTTATACTGGGGCGACTTGACACAATGTCGTCACGGTCTTCCTTGCAACGCGACGGAGCAATGCCTCACAAATTACAGTTATCTTCGGCAAATATTCAACATACTCTTATGACCAGAAGTATCTTGGACATATCAAAGTTATTGATACATATGCATGGAGCATGAAATATCCCATTTAACGGCGCAAGATTTGATCAGAACACAGCAATCTTACCCGAAAAAATCCGGCGTCCGCCATGCTTGCGATCAATGGATTCAATGCGCATGCGCTGTGTATCAGTGATGAATTAATCACATGTATTTTTACAGGCTAAATTATAGATAAAAATTATACTTGCAATTCTAAAACATTTGACATATATAAAAATTGCATAACCAGAAAAACGCCAAAGCAAGTCCCAGATTTACTGTTTTCATTATAATATTGGGCTTTGGGTTCAGTTTCCAGACTAGAGGGCGGCATTCAACGAGGAAATGAAAACAGGTGCACTGCGCGTGTCCAATACGCGGAAGTTTCGGAAAAAATTAATGTCCAAGTAATCGGCACCAGCCTTAATGGAGGGAGTGAAGCTTTTGAATTTACTGGCGTAAGCGTAACTAGGATAGAACAGGTGGCCGAGAGAAAAAGAGGCCACGTAGCGAAGAACGAGGTGCGTCATTTGCATAATGCCCAGGACGCGTAAATACGTAACGAACACTTTTACTACGGCTAGAACTGAAACAATCCTGGGCCTGTACAGTTTGGTTACGTTGTTGGTTCAGATTTACGCCTAAGTCAACTTTAGACACAGACCGTGAACTCATCCAGCTTACTTTTTTTTGTTGCAGCTGCATCAATTGGGAGTTGTGACTAACTTGATTTGCATAGAGATACTGTCGGTGACAAATAATAATTATGATGGTTAAGGATCAGAATCATATCAGTTTGATCACCATATGTTTGCTGTATGCATCCAGTCTTTTATTTCACTTGGTTGCTACTGCTGATGTGGTTGAACCATCTCATCTGGAAGACCTCAGTGACCCATCACCATCCTCCTGGCCAGGTCATTTGAAGCCCCTTGGTTCAGAAGCTGTTCGACTCCCCATCTCAGAAGTAAACAAGTTCCCCTCTCCAACCGAGTTTTTCCTGCAATATGTTTACCCTTCATTGCCAGTTGTTTTCAGGCGGGGAGCCAGGAGATCACCAGCATTTGAGCAATGGAGTGATGAATATTTGAAAAGTTTGCCTGAGTCTCAAGAAATGATTGATGTTGAAGTGAGGAAGATTGAGAATAGGAGCATGCCCGCAAGATGGATGCCTTTTGCCGAGTTCCTGGATCGATACAAAATCCATGATGAATATCTGGTCACAGGGGTGCCTGATTTTCTGAAGTGAGTTCAGTGACTGGAGATTTTGAAATATAAACTATTCTAGTTGGTAGACCCATTGAAATTACATTGTGACTTGTTTAAAAATAATTAGCTGTGGCAAATTAAGTTGGTTGAGTGATGTATCTAGTGAAAACTGAAATAAATTATGTAAATTTAATTATTTACTGACATTTATTTTTTTCTTTCATATTTTCAGGAAAGATGTTTTGGTTCCTCCTCCATTACATTGTGATAACATCACAGCAAGTTTTCTTGACACAGTAAGCATTTGAAAAGACGGTAAAACTTATATTAAAACATTTTAGATACAGACATTTTTGTCAACTTAAATCATACACAATTTGCAGAGTTCAATTACCCTGCATTGATGATAATCAATAAATACTTTTTCCAGTATGTTTACACAGTTATTTGGAATGTTACAGCTTTAGTTATAAAATTCTTCTTTTCTGTGTTTCACAACCTTCTGAACAGCTTTTTGAAACATGTTTCTTGATGCAGGTGATGTGGTTCAGCAGTGGTGGAACCAAATCTGTTTTGCATAATGATGATGTTGATAACATCAACTGTTTGTTTAGTGGTCAGAAAGAAATCCTGTTTATCAACTATACCAAATACAGACAACAGGTATGCTATATTGAACTCAAAGTTATTTGTTCAAATCCTTTATCTTTGTCACTAATTTGCCTCCAGACAAGAGGAAATGTGAAATGTCTACTGATTAATCCTTTCACAATAATGTACAATAGAAAAGTATAATTTGAAATCGAGAAGCCCCTTGGCCTATTGATTTTTCATAAAATTTAATGTTACCTTTCCCAACTTTTCTAAAATTTCAGGCAAAATTAATTTTTATGACAACGTACTTAAGTTTTATAACCAAGTTTCCAACCATTTGAAATGCATGACAAAATTAAGACTGTTGTCAGTACACAACATTGTTTTCTGCTGAAGTATAAAAATGAAATAATTTTATTTCCCTTCTCATTTTTAAAGTGAATGATTGAAAGCCATTAATTCTTCTTGCAGATTGTATTTGATCACCCTGAAGGTAGCTACTCTAGTGTTGATGTTGATCGAGTTGACTTCAACAAATATCCAGAATTCAGGGATGTTGAGTTCTTTGAGGCAAAATTGGAAGCAGGCGATTGCATTTACATTCCATATAAATGGTAAAAAGTGCTCTTTTATTGTAAAGAATGTCAGGTTTTTGTACTTTATTAGAATTCATAAGGGAAATTTATACATGTACCTGTAAAATTCATGGTTATGAATGATGCAGGTGATTATTATTAAAGGTACAAGACTGAAGAAAACCCTCACTTTGTCCTGTATCTGGCAAGTTAAACTCAGATTTAGAGATTCAACTTTCCACTAGTCTGTAGGCCATGTAGTCCGTTTGCTATATAGCAATGGCCAAAATGGAAAACAATGAAACCAAATCATTTCCATTTTTACAATTTCTCTAAAATGTGTTCACTTTGACATTTTTGAACCTGTTTTCAAGTTCAGTGTCTGGAACAATCCAGTTTTATAAATACTTCTCTCCTTCATTGATTTCAGGTATCATCAGGTGAACTCTATCAATCGTAACATTGCAGTCAATATCTGGTGGAATCACAAAGCTAACATTATTCCAACCTCTCAGACTTGTGGCGCCCCAGATCCAATGCTTTCATTGGCAGATGTTGGCAGATGTCAAGTTCCTTTACCATGAATTGATGGACAGTGAAGAAGAGGAGATCACACACCCAGAACTTCTTTTCATTGAAAGTCCGGTGTAAGTTTAGAAATCAGAGCTATCATAAATTGTGCTATTTTTGTTTTTGTGTCATAGCAGTTGGAAATCCTCATAACAAATAAGAGGTTCATTTTAGTTGTACCTTTGTCATCTGTTCATTGGCAGCCAGAGCTTGACAACATTTATGGAAGAAGCAGGAGAGGAAATTCTGGTAGAGAGTCAGTTTCTGGAACTACTCGTTGAGGTAAGAAGTTGGAATTACACAAAACAGATGTGAAGTGTCTTACTGCAAGCTCAGTTTTCCTTTGTAGATACATGCATAAAAGCTGAAAAAATTTTGTTTTCCTTCATTGAAAAGCTCATTTTCAGACAGGCATGTTTTCCCTAATCAATAATTTCGCTGTTTATTCGATTTTGATAATAACGTTTGTTTATTCTTGCAGAGGCTGCCAATGTTGCAAGGGGGGATTTGGAACGAGGAGGCTTTACATATCGGACATAAGGTATTGAAAGCTGGATTGATTCTTGGCTGACTTCTTATGTTGGTGTAGTGATGAATGGGGCCAAGGGAAGGAGGGGGTTGCAGTCAAGAGGTTCAGGACTTTGTTTTGGACAGTCCTATCGAGGGAAGGAGGGGGTTGCAGTCAAGAGGTTCAGGACTTTGTTTTGGACAGTCCTATTGAGGGATGGAGAGGGTTGCAGTCAAGAGGTTCAGGACTTTGTTTTGGACAGTCCTATCGAGGGATGGAGAGGGTTGCAGTCAAGAGGTTCAGGACTTTGTTTTGGACAGTCCTATTGAGGGATGGAGGGGGTTGCAGTCAAGAGGTTCAGGACTTTGTTTTGGACAGTCCTATTGAGGGATGGAGGGGGTTGCAGTCAAGAGGTTCAGGACTTTGTTTAGGACAGTCCTATTGAGGGAAGGAGAGGGTTGCAGTCAAGAGGTTCAGGACGTTGTTTAGGACAGTCCTATTGAGGGAAGGAGGGGGTTGCAGTCAAGAGGTTCAGGACTTTGTTTAGGACAGTCCTATCGAGGGAAGGAGGGGGTTGCAGTCAAGAGGTTCAGGACTTTGTTTAGGACAGTCCTATTGAGGGAAGGAGGGGGTTGCAGTCAAGAGGTTCAGGACTTTGTTTAGGACAGTCCCATTGAGGGAAGGAGAGAGTTGCAGTCAAGAGGTTCAGGACTTTGTTTAGGACAGTCCCATTGAGGGAAGGAGAGAGTTGCAGTCAAGAGGTACAGGACTTTGTTTAGGACAGTCCTATTGAGGGAAGGAGGGGGTTGCAGTCAAGAGGTTCAGGACTTTGTTTAGGACAGTCCCATTGAGGGAAGGAGAGAGTTGCAGTCAAGAGGTTCAGGACTTTGTTTAGGACAGAGTTGCAGTCAAGAGGTTCAGGACTTTGTTTAGGACAGTCCTATCGAGGGAAGGAGGGGGTTGCAGTCAAGAGGTTCAGGACTTTGTTTAGGACAGTCCTATCGAGGGAAGGAGGGGGTTGCAGAGGTTCAGGACTTTGTTTAGGACAGTCCCATTGAGGGAAGGAGAGAGTTGCAGTCAAGAGGTTCAGGACTTTGTTTAGGACAGTCCTATCGAGGGAAGGAGGGGGTTGCAGTCAAGAGGTTCAGGACTTTGTTTAGGACAGTCCTATCGAGGGAAGGAGGGGGTTGCAGAGGTTCAGGACTTTGTTTAGGACAGTCCTATCGAGGGAAGGAGGGGGTTGCAGTCGAGAGGTTCAGGACTTTGTTTAGGACAATCCTACTGTGTTTCTGACTTCCTGTCTTAATCATGTTACATTTCTGTCTATACTGCAAGTTAGTTTTTTATTTCTTGTGTTACAGATCTTTAAACAATTGGATGCAGATGAAGATGGAAAAATAACATCGCAAGACATGGAAAAGTTACCCATTGAGGTATGTTTTTTGTGATTATATTCCATCTTGAATGAATTATCAAGTCCTGTCTGCTTCCGATAAATAATTCATGCAGGTTTTTTGGTGTTGATACAGAAACCTTCACTTAATATGGTGCCCTCAACCAGTGCTGTGTAAATGATTGAATGGTGAAGGTTGAAGCTTATTAAAGTCTGATGGAGTCTGACTTATTTTCTTTTTTATACAGAAGGAGGAAGGGGGGCCATTTGCACTCAGCATCCAGGAGAAGCTGATGATGCTTATTGATGTTATTGATGAGGAGATCAGTAAAGTGAAAGAGGTGAGACTCAAGTGGCAAGTTTGTGTTGCTGTGATATACTTTGAAAGTATGGTTACTAATTATAACTCTAGCTATATTGGCAGCGGAACTATTTTCAAATGGGGGGGGGAATTGTGATTAATAAACTGATCAATTAAGCCCCACCTCATTATAGAACCTGCAAAAAGCGTGTGTGGGGTATGCTCCCTTAGTCAAAAAAGTCTTGTAACTTTCAGTTTTAGACAGGAAGACAATTTTATGTACATGTATTATTCTTCAGAAAAAGCTGCAGACATTGTTGGAAAAGACAGCACAAAGTGATGATCTGTTGACATCCCAGGAACGTCTTGAGCCAGCCAAGATGGAGGAAAAATCTCAAATGGATAAAGATGAGCTTTAAATTTTTCATGTGTAGATGTATGGTAAAAATTAGTCTGGGAACAAACATTATGGGAAGCTTGCAATGTTGAAGTCAGTTTAGCTGAACATTTTGATCATTTAAAGCAGTGATGTTTTGGGGGGGTCTTACAGTTCTGATATACCAGCTTTGAATCTCATCAGGTCTGCCTCCCAGGCTTGGTTTTTATTTTCTGCCTTAGTCCTGCAGCTTTTGTGCAAGTAGCTTTCATTTTAGGACAAGTTACTGTAAGTGCCTTGAAAAAGGTGTTGTTCGCAAATGCTCTGTTCTTTTCTTAAAAGAAGTGAAAGCTGGTCACAGATACTTTGAAGCTGAAATATTTTGTTAACTGATATAATCTGATATTTCTATTATTAGGCTCACTGACATCAGTAATTACAGACCTATTTCAGTTCTCCCACATGTGTCTAAGATTCTAAATAGGACTGTAAATAACCAACTTCGTGATTTCCTTGATCAGACAAGCTCACAACATAAGCTCACCCTGTCAGCAAAACAAAGTTCATGGTTTTTGGCACAGGTCATCGTTTATCTCATGTTGGAGACATTCACATTACTTCAGACGGAGAGGCTATTTAGTGTGTCAATAGTTTTAAATATCTAGGGGTAATGCTAGACAAGTCGCTATCATGATCAGATCATTATCAACTTTGTTGAGAAAATCTTGAACAAAATTGGTTTCTTTGTCATTCTGCCAAACCTTGCCTCCCCTGCTTGGATTTTTAAAATGCTGAAGAGTGCCAGGTCCAGTTGTTCTAACAGAAATCTTGAGAGACTTGTTAAACTGCACAATCTACTCGCTAGATTAATTCTTAATGCACGTTACGAAGTCTACAAGTGTGTTAGAAAACTTAATCCCTGGTACCTTAACTCTCGCTTTGAACCTCAAACCCATTCATTTGGCATCTGATTGCTGTTAAATGGCTCGAATTGAGGCAAATGCACATTCCAATATCTAGGGACCTTGGGGTGGAACAAGTTGACTGCCTCAAGAAGGCAGGCGGAGTCCCTCTCTAAACTCAACATCTCTTATGGTTGAATTTTATTTAACCTTAATATTGTCTTTAATCTTTAAATTTAATCACTGTCACAGATTTTTAAGTTTCAAATTACGTTTATTTAACCAATTGTGTTTGATTCCATTCAATTTTAGTTTTATTTTTTATTACACATACATTTTATATTTTATTTTTTGCTTTATATTTTACTCTATTTTCCATGAACTTTTCATTGTTAATTTTAGCATAATCATCACCATCATTTGAAGTTTGTTTATAATTATTTTGCTATTACTCTTTTTTTCGTTATATGTTTTATGTTTATTTTTTTATTCTAATTACTAGCTACTAATTCGATTAATCTTTGCTATTTTATTTATTTTTCACATACAATTCCTTTGTTGTTCGAATGTTATCTAGTTTTTGTTTTTTCTTTCCCCATCATTAACTAAATTTATTTTAAATTAATATAAATTTATTTTAAATCCATTCCGTTTCTTCTACTTTTTTCTTCTGTATTTTTCATAATTGTTCTCCCTAAAACCTCATTCACTTTGTGCACGGTTTGTCTAGGTGCTACTTTGGTTACTCTGCAATGTTGCATCCTCATTAAAGTTACACCAGGTGTTAAGTCATGTGACATTAAAGTTGCAACCTCCAAAGCACTGTATCTCTTGAACTACATGCCCAGTTGGCATGAAACTGGCCAGGTTTTTTGACAAAGTGTTATACGCGAAAATTCGCATAATGTGACAATGACATCATCATTGATATTAAAGGTGCACCCTGCAAAGCACTATATCGTCTGCAGTAAATGTCGGATTGGGTTGAAACCTTGCAGTTAAGTAAAACGGGAAGCAATACACACAAAAACTGACATGATGTGACGATGATGTCATTATATGGCAAGTCCCATGGCCGCCTTTATCTCTTAAAGTAGATGTCATATTTGGTTGAAACCTTGCAGGAAGCTAGAAAGGAAAGTGTTATCTATGAATATTGACATGATGTGACAATGACGTCATCAGATTACAAGTAACATGGCATTAAACTTGCAGCCTTAAGCACTTTATCACTTGAACTAGACGTCGTATTGGGTTGAAACCTTGCAGGCAGCTAGAAAGGAAAGTGTTATCTACGAAAATTGTCAGGATGACTATTAAGTCATTAAGTGACGAGTCACGTAACATTAAACATGCAATCAGGGCCCTTCAAAATAGCAGATTTTTAACTGACAAGGCTATTCTGTGGAAATAAAATTTTAAAAAATGCTGACATACATGCCCTGTTTGTTTGGTTGTGCTGTTGCAGCTTATAAGTGATTGTCAAAGGTTGAGTTGTATATATTGTAGTAACTTCAAGTGTCGTCTTTCAAGTCAAGTAAATGTAGAGTCCATGACAAAATAGCTGATGCATTCACGTCATGAACAGTAACTTCTTTACAACTTTATACACAGAGGTACTGTATATATATATTGATATATTGTTATTAATTGCACTGAAATGTATCGTTTTATATTACAAAGCTCTGTTTTTTTATACGTGCAGTACCAAAGTGTGCCACATACTTTTGTATGTGAAGACAGCATGTACATGTAATGGAATGAATATATCGCGCCAGTACTCTATCAGGCAAGGACAAATTATGCATCTGAAGACAAATCAATTCATAAGATTTGATATTCCCTGCTGCTGCATTTAGTCTGATGACAGTCAGAGCCTTTCAGAAATCAATGTGAAATTTACTTGATAAAATTAAGAGTACATGTATGTGATAACTAGTACTGACATATGAGCGCAGCAGTGGCCTTTAAAGTCTTCAGAAAAAAAATTAGGATGTCATTTATTTTGCTGTCCATGTTAGCAATCTAAAATCAACAGTTTTGTGCATGGTTGACATTTATTTCATCATTTGTTACCTTGAGAATGCAAACACATTAGCAAGTAGTTTCCTACATCACCTGGCTGCTTTCCCGTCCCTAATGGTACTGCATTTTGACATTTTGTAAAATTAATTGTCTCCATTAATTTGAAGTTCTGACTAAGCCGACAGCCCTCTGTAATTAATTAACGCTTTGTTACTCGTAGCTCTATAAGGGTATACATACATTCCCTGAGCAATGCTCTGGTCTCCAAGATGTGTATCTTAGCAACAAAAAGCCAAAGAAATAGGGCACAAATTCTCGTTTGCATTGATGTGATAGGAATGGAATTTTATTGGAATGGATTCATATACATGTATTTGGAAGAACACTGAGAGAAAGATCAACCGGTTTAACACAGCTTTCACGATGATCAATGGTGACTTGGTACAAAATGCATCACTTTCAAAGTACAAAATCTTTAATTAAATTACCACATTGTAAATATAAGATAAAGTCAAGCTGATTTTCTCTGCTTCTCCCCAAAATATCACTAAATATGGATTAAGCAGACAGACATTGAATTACATGTATGGAATTGTTACATGTATTTACAAAACCTTTGTACAGTGCTTTAGAAATATTCCTGTGTACTTATACAAAATCTCATCCTATAAAAAAATAGCATGCACTTTTAAACCATGCTTTTCATTTTTATGTGCTTTGAATTGGAGAAACTTTGACTTAAGTTATTCTTACGAGGGAATGGTCACATTTCAAAGGAATTCTTCCAAAAATTGTGGTGTTACATATTTCCATTATGGTGCCTTAGAATAAAACAAAGTTGTGCTAAGTGTGTAAAGGACCATGATTCGTGTTATGAGTTACACTTGCTTACTTTTAAGAACTATTGGTGAGATTACAAAATCCCACAATGCTTCCACACCACAGAAGTATCTCGTAATACTACCCCTTCAAGCAATTTGTACTTCGAATTCTTACTAATCACATGAAAAAGCTAAAATGGCCTTTTGTCCTTATTTAGTGTTCCAGCACTTGTAAAATTTGCAGTGAAATAGAAATTTGTGGTTTCAGCCTATCACTCCCAAACCATGCAAATGTCAATAGTGAGTTCACAACAATCCCTTAATCCATAAACACACTGGAAACAATATTTTTTAGTTAGAAATTTGCACATAGGTAAGTAGCTTGATCCAAACCTCAGAGGTGTAAAGGAAGCATTCTTCTCATTCACTGAAAAGATTTCATCAAAATTCCCCTTCCCCAAGAAAAAATTCCTCCCCCTCCAAGAAAAGAGCTTGTTACCCTGCATATAATGAATAAGTTTTGTAATTACTGCATCTCACAATGTTTTTGTAAGTTTACTTTTGGGTGTTATGTAGTGTTTTTATACCCTATAGATAGGTTATACCATGAGTCTTGATCCTGGAATGTATCGAGACTCACTCCAAATATTAGACTCGCCACAGTTGCCAAGACGACGTCTGCATTGGTCACAACGATGATAATGCTCACACTGTTCATGCATCAGGATTCCTGGGCTCTGAGCTCGTAGTTTCTGCTCCTCTTCGCGTTGTCGTTTCAGACTGGCTGCCTCTTTCCAAGTTTCTTCCAAAGATTTGCGAGTTTTGACAGAATCATTGTAACGGTTGGCCCTGTCTTCTATGAGTCTATATTAACCAAATTTTGAAAAGAAAAGTTGCATTTCAGTTCCACATAACAAACACGACGTGTACAATAAACAACGACTGATTGTAAACCAGCTTACGCACACTGAAACTTAAGTCTCTCATTTGCATACAAGTTACCTTTGCACAAATGCCGCACATCTCTTTATGCTCACTGACTGTGAAAGTTTTATCAAGTTTGTCAACTTAAACAGTCTTACACCTTCTATATTAATACAATTTTTCATATGCCCCATGGAAGTTAAGGTAACTTTATTTCAAGGAAGCACTGGTTTTTACAGCTTTTGTTTGATTGAAGACAAAAAAACGAAATCAACTCACTCTCGACGTGTCCTGTCTAGTATATCCATTTCTTCCCGCTGTGTTTTTAGATGATTGAACAGTTTCTGTCGTCGGGAATGTTCTACTGCATTTAGTTGCTCCTTGTACACTTCAATGGCCCGACGACGCTTATCAGCTAGTTGCTCATTGGTTGCATCATTCTTACCAAAGATGGGTTCTTTAGAGTCGGGCACAGCTGCTGGCAGAGGGAGAGGCTTGAAACGAACCTTGGATGGAATAACGAGAGGTTATTACTTTAATCATTCACTTGTGGAAAATGATAGCTCTACAGCTATAGAACTATAACTACAGGTGTATTTGTACTAGCATTTGACAAGCAAACTGTGGTAAACTAACTCTAATCAATTATGTTTAACTGGGAACAATTACTGATCTGGTCCATCCAACAGTACACAGTGTAATGTAGGATCAAATGCACTTTTGATGGCTGATCTCTGAGCCAAATTATTTCTGGTCACCTAAACCTAAGGCTGATCAACTCATACATGTATATAGTCAACTTTTCTAAGGGTAACTAATGAATGGGCACTTTCAACTAACCTATATGAATAACCTGCATTGATATCAGGTCAACTAATTTAGAGTTACTCTGGTCAACAAACAGATTAATCCTGAACTATCAGCTGACTGTTAATAGTTTTTCCTGCTGTGACAAGAAACCCTATAGCTTAACAACTACAATGTACTCCCTACCGTACGCTGATCTGGAAGCTTAAGCCTAAGTGGTTCCATCTTAGAGAATGGTAGAATGATCTTAGGTACAGGAAGGCTCAAAGGCCCTAGAAGACGTGGACTGATCAACCCTCTCTGGCTGGGAGAACCCCCAGCCCTATCTATGTAACCTTGCTGATCTTGGCTAGCCATCTCAGCAGCTTTGACAAGTCTGTCCCGGATGTGAATCTATGGGAGGTGGTGTGTTAAATGAGGGTGGTAAGGAGGAAGGGAAGATGCACAGTAAAGATGGAGAAAGGATGGCAGGTGATGAGGAGAGAGGTGGTGTTAAATGAGGATATGAAAATTAATGAAAAGGTGAAAACTCATGTAAAGATATGATGAACTGTGAATGTATTACAGGTGTAAATTAGGAGGATGTGAAAAGGATATGTGTATATGAATGGTTAGCATGATACAAGGATGCACAAAAACTGTCAGCCAGCAAATCAAGCTTGGGCTGTCCTGTCAACTAGCTAGCAATGCAAATGAGGAGCTAGGTGGCCCCAAAAACGAGTCAACATGCCAGCCAGCTAGCCTTCCAGAAAGTTAATCAGCTAGTCAGTTGGCCATCGAACTCTTTACAGTAACAATTCCCTCCTGTCTGTTGTCATAGGATTCTAAATTGTTAAGCTGTATCAGATGATTCAATTCAACACATTTGATATGCCTCTTACTTGTGCTGAGAGAGCTCTTTGGTACATATCTGTCTGAGCTGCCTTGTCTCGCAGATATTGTTCTCTTTGAGCAGCAAGTCTGAAAAAGAATACAAATACAAAGTAAGCGTAATACAACTTGGGCACACATATCTGAACAATTTAACTGCGTTCCTATACAAGAAAGCTTGGGTCTACTACAGTACTTACTCTTCTGCCAGCTGCACTTGCTCTAATCTCTCCAGGAATTCTTGATCATGTTTGCGGCCAATCTTATTGGTTGCCTTTGCTTCAACCTGCTCTGCCAGCTGATCAGCATATTCTTCCTGTTTGATGTGCCGTGGTGGAGTCAGGCAGCGTCGCTGGAAGATATAAGATCTCTATAGAAAGGGAACGAAAAAGTTTGCTGTTCAGTTGGTGGTGGTTTTATTTGAGCTGTACATATATCGTTACAGGAACACTGACTCCTAGTGCAGATCTACTTCTAGTTTATGGTTTAAAATTGTACAGATTAGCAAAGGCAAATACATGAACCCATTCTCTTTCTTCATTCATTTGAATGGTAATGAGACATTCATCTTGACTCACATGGAAATCTGTTTGGCGTTCCTTCTTTTTGTTCTTGATTGCCTCGCTGACTCCAAGATTGAATGCTGCTATCTTCTGTGAGTGATGCCTGTTTGCAAGATTCTGGGCCTGAAAAATAAAACCACTAGCATGAAAAAACCTAGTAGGTGATATTTCTTGCTTCTTTGTATAAACTAGGAAAACGTTTTGGGGTGAGGTTTAGCAAGCTCTGTAGTTGAAATATCTTCAGTATCGACATCTGCAAGTGATTTGAATAAGTGTTTCAATGACGTGGCTGGATTTTTGGAGGGGTATGGTAAGGTCTTAACAGGTGCCCAAACCTCTTACAACCTCTTACCTGTTCAGTGACGATTGCCTCAGTGTCCTTTAAATGTTGATACTGCTGTAGAAGTCTGTCTTGCTCTTGCTCCTTACGTCTCCTCTCGGCCTCGAATGAGACTGGGACATTCCTCACAGCTCGTTGATGACACAAGTAGCATAATTCCTGGCCGGCTCTGTGCCCACATGCTGTCCCTGGAGGTGTAAACTCCCTCGTCTCCACAGCCCCAGCAAATGTTGCCTGCTTCTCTGGGGATCTAGATTTAGGTGAGCAGGGCGGCGTCAGATTCCCTTTTGGGGAAGTGGGCTTGCCACTGGGTGGTGAAGGGGTAACACTGCTGCCTTTGATCCCACGGGGAGGGGTGGGTAAAGTTAGATCGTCAATCAGGCTGATGCCGGTTGCTTTAGCAGTAGGTGCCACTTGACGTGAAGGAGTACGAGACAGTGAGACTTTCTTCTCAGTGACTGGTTCTGAAAAGAAAAGAAATACATACTGAAGTTTCCATCAGTGATAGCAGGCCAAGAAATTGCCTTAGCTCTTATACGAGACCACAGCCAAGTTTGTGTACAGGAACTTCTGTTCCTGTCTTTGCCCAAGTTTTTTCCTGGTTGCTGGTGCTTGCACCTTATTTTTGAATCTTGCAGCTCATGTCTCTCCCACCCACTTTCATCCATTCTGCTTACCCTCTTGACCATCTGTGCCTTCTTCGTCATTCCCTTGTTCCTCCCCTTCATTCAGGACCAATTCTTCATTTTCCTCCCCTTCTTGTTCTTGGAGCTCCACCTCTCTATTTGTGACCTCCTGATCCTCATCTATAGTTGGCATTTTTCTAAGAGGTTCCTCGTTTTCCAGAGCTAATCCGCCTTTGCTGGAACCCTGGGAAATTCTAGACAGTGAACAGCAAACACAAGCAAAAAATATTATTCTTAAATTTACAGAAAGCTATACTTGGTAATTTACTCAGTCCTGCAATATTCCTTGACTAAACATTTTAAAGAAACTAATGAAGTAATTTTTTCTCTGACCAAGTCACTCCTAAGACACCTGAAAAAAGACATAGCATGAAAACCTCTAAAACAAGATCTGAAAGAGTATCCACTTGCTCACCTGGGTAACACAAGTGTGTTTCCTGTTAAAGGTCTGTAGGTAGAAGCTCTAGACAAAACAGAATCAGCCGTGTCTGGTCTCTGTAAACAAAAAAGAAGCAAAACAAGGTTACTTATGCTTACAACTGCATGACTGGTTTATAACGCTATGCTGTTACGAGGTTGCACAATCATGCATAGTGATTCAATCAAATATGTCACAATTGTGTATCTAAAAGGTTAACAAGAAAGGTTAGCTTTGCATATGAGATCAGATAGCAAGAGTTGTGTCCCTAAGGACAATAAATAAACTCGCATTTCCCTAATAGTATAGAGTACCGAAGTGTGACGTCACTTTGAACCAGAAAGTGCAGTGCAAATGAATGGTGTACGCGCGCGTGCTGGTTCACATGCTGGTTCATGCGCTCATGCCTCTTACACACTAATTGTGCGTGTGACGTATTCACTTCAGTAATCTATATAATGTGGAAAGTTTACTGAATTGATTATAGAATTCATTTTAGGCACTTTGAAAGTGCTTTTATACTAAGATTTTGTCAAACTGACAATTTTTCGTCTCTTACATTTTTCAAGGCCTCTGCTAACGTTCCCGAGCCATCCATCATGTTCAAGAAATCCTTGTAGAATTTCATTTTGACTTTTCCATCTCGTATGGCCAGACGACCAATGCCAGTAAATGTAAATTCCACATTGCGGTTGGATTGTACAGACCGTGACAATGACAGTAACACTTCCTTAACACATCTCTCAACTGTATCACGGTCAAAGGGACTCTCCGCAGATAGAACAGTGAAGTTGAGTTGGACAATTGGAATTTGACCTGTAATTAAATAATTATGATACGCAGAATTAAAGACTGAAACGCATCAACAGCTTTCTAACATTACCGAAGAAATTATGGTTCAAGCTGATAAACTCTTGAATTTGGACCTTCTAACTATGGCCCTATTAGATGGTTAAATATTGGAGTTTAACTTAAAATAATTTTTTTAAACAAACCAACTTATAACTTGATCAGCTGGTAAAGGTGTTTGAAACTGTTAAGTAAAGAACTGACTGTTTTAATACCTGATGTGAAATGTTTTGCGTAGTCCAGTCTGTGGGTCTGTGCAAACTTTTCAGATAGACTGAACACCGGACGCTGGATGAGAATAAATTTGTTGTTACCGATGTCAAGCTTCTTCTGTGTGAAGGTAAAGGTACCGAGGCCTGGAATGTTTACTCCCTGAAAATGAAAACAATGAGAATTAAAAATAATTACAAAACTGATTAGGCCTAAATACTTCTCCTGAAAACACATTTTTTTAACTAAAGGCAACTAAAGGCCTCTTTTATGGTTTCTTATATTCATGTCCACTTCCTTCATATAACAAGTAGGCTAGTTCAAAGCAATAAAGTACAAAGTTTACTTAACAATGACGGTGCATTCATTTAGTTAATCCAAATTTACAGCCTACCTTTTGCATATTCATGTGTCTCTCAACAAAAGCAGAAACATTTTCCCAAACGCTGATGACATCTGCAAATTGGAAAATCAAAATAATATCAAGAAAGAGCACCTAGAGATACATTCTATAAAATCAACCAAACAAATACCTAATATGAGTAATATTATTTCAGGCGTACTGTTGGGCTATGCATATGGGCCTGGGCCTAGTACAAAAGTTAAAAATCGTTTACATCCCTTCCCAGAGTAGTGAGGCTTGAACACAAAGGCGTTCCTCGATCTTGGTAACGCATTGGATTTTGTTCGGTTCATGGGTAAACTTACCGTCATCTGTGACATTTGGAATCGTCGAAAATCGGTGTTTCCTTGCATCTGAGAATAATTCCTGCATAACCTCTGCCATGTCAATATCAATTTTTTTATCCTGACCAGGCAGGAAAACGGTTTAGCTGAGATTATGCCCCCAAATTACCGATTTTGTTAACTTCCATCTGAGCTAAAGATCGAAATCATTCAACTGGCCAACTCGAAATAATATTGTACAGTACATGCTGTGCATACGCTGGGCGTACACAATCAACGTCGTTACCATGGATCATTTATGAATATGCAATATAACCCTTGACCTATTAACTTTTATGGTGGTTTCATTACGTCGCATGGTGGCGCAACAGCACTTGTTACGTTAATGTTCAGCATGTTCACTTCCAAGACGCCGTGGCGAGGCGCTTTCCTCTTAACTTGACGTGACATTGAAAATGCTTGAAAGTTGAAGCTAAAAAAGTCACCACAACTTTGTGATTAAATCCACTGCAGTATGGAGGAGGCCAGGGAGGGGGGCCAGACGTGCCCCCACTGCTTTCGAAGCTTTAGAGGGGCTCAAGGTCCTGGTAAACAAACTTTACATAGGCCTAGGCCTAAGTTACAATTTGTGAAGAAATCTGTCATTGTTTTTTGTAGGCATGGTGGGATGGTCATGGAGGTAGGTACTAATTATGAGATAATGGTCATACGTCTTTAACCAACAGAATGCATCATGATCATGGTCGATACAAGCTTAAGACATGTAAAACTAGCACATGACGTACCTACGCTATGGCAGGTACATGCATGTGTATGATTTACAGTTTTCTCGGGGCGGCTTGGACAGTATATCATGTGCAGAGATGCCAACTTGTACGATTTAAGCACAATATTTACGATTTGTTTAGTACGATCCAGATTAAGATTTTTATGAATTTCAACTTGAAGGTACAAAACCATGTGTGTAAACTCTACTTAAGCTCCATGTACATGTAGCGTCACAATGCACCTCATATTAATCATAGTCGTGCTAAAATTGACCAGAGTGGAGGACTGTCGAGGATTTGATTCTTGGATATTTATTGAGCAACTGGACTTGTTTTGCACAGTGGCAACAAGTGAGCAGAAGTTCAGGGAGGAATACACCAAAAATAGGCCTTTATTAGAGTCTTGTCACGGAGAAACTTACATGTTTTGCAATGCATGTAACTGTGGCATGATGAATATGGCCCGTGCTGGATTTTATGACACTGAGAAGCACATTAATTAGGCCAAGAAAAAAAAGCTCTGCTTCCCATTAAATAAGTTCGGTAGGTAAGGATTTTTAGACAATATTTTGTGCTGATTGAATGGGACGAAAGTTGCCAAAAGTTGCCACAAATTGATTAAAATAAAAACGTATCAGAATTAATGTTGAAATATAATCAACAATTAAGGACAATTCACACTTGCACAATGCTAGTCAGGTTAATACAAGTGTTTTGATGTGAAAAGAAATTGTTTGCAGGTGTTTGTGTTGAAAGAAAAGACAACAGGATTTTTTTAAACTTTGTTTTATCTTTTTTTTTCTAATTGAAGTGTGATAGGATTACACTGTTTCATTTTGAAAAGTTGGCATCTCTGCATGTGAAATATCATTGTTTTCTGCTCATTAGTTTGATGTGGTTTGGAAAAATGTTTCCCGATAAGGTATTTGTGGAATTGTTGGGCAAGTGAGTTATTTCATTGCCTTCTGATAAACTTGATGTGGGAAACTAGACTTCTGTTTGTTTCTTTTCCTCCAGTTTAGTCATTAGTTTGGGATCCCCCTACCCAAAAAATCATGCCGATTGCTGAATGGAGTGAATGTTGGAATCAACTAGCCGCAGATGAGAGCAATAGTACTACATGTATACGTGAAAATTTCAAGTGGCTACTCACAAGGGCAAAGCGCATGTTTCAGATGCAGCCACAATTTTCAGGCACAGCATTTTTTCACCAACAATTTGTGACATAATTTTTTCTTTCAGCCCATGAACGTTTTCTTCAGCCCCTCCTCTTGCGTTGTGGCCACACCTTCTGTCAGGGATGTATCAGCAAACAAGTGAAGGTTCTCAAGACAAGCATAGCATGCCCAACATGTCAGGTAGTGACCTCTATGCCATTAGGTGAAGCTAGTATCAAGCAGTTACCAGCTAACTACTACATGCTTGGATATGCCACCTGGAACACGAAGCAAGTCATGGAGATGTTGTAAGTCCTTAACTTTTTTCATGGTTGTAAACAGATTACATCTTACCTTTCTGAGAAGTTGTAGGCCTAGGTGATTAATTTTTGGAGACCTTCAGATTATTTCCGTGTTGGATCTGAATGGTCATTGTTCAAGCATTCTGTTTGCTGTTTTTATTTTAGTGACCAGAAAGTTGAGTTTCAGCCTTCTTCAAAGCTTGAGTACAAAGGGGTACAATTGGAAGGTAAAAATATCAAGTAAAGAAATAAAAATATTCCTTATTTTTTGATGTTTCTTTAATACTGCTATAAAATTATGTAAAGTTGGTAATGCTAGCTTTTCTGCCTTTCTTTCAGGAGGCAAGGAACTCTGCACTGGTTGTCATCGTATCATAGCCACCTGTCAGTGCCAGCAGTGTGGCGACATTTATTGTGCACCGTGCTTTGCACGATTGCATCGTGGGTCACGTGCTCTTCAGACGCACCCTTCTATTCCATTGAGCACACCCAGGTGAGTTGAGGGAAATAGATCCTCATGATTATTATTTTCTCGAGAAAATTGACTTTTGGTAATTTGAAGTTTCTGTTAATAATATTGTCTTCTTTGTTAGAATGGAAAGCTTCTGCCAATATTCTAATCGTTCATGCTTGAGGAAACTTGGTGAAGAGATAATGAAGCAATGTTAATTAATTCTTTTTTTACAGGAGTGAAGAGGGATGCAAGGAGCACGAACGAAGGGAATTTGAGTTCTTCTGCAAGGAAGACAAGGTACCTATCTGTGCCTTGTGTGCTCTGATGGGAAATCATAAAGGTCACGACATTATACAGCTTTCTGATCAGGTATGTGACATGGATCTTATTTTTCAACTAATCTGACTGATTGGAATTGATCTGGGTGATTTGAACTGTCAATGGGAGTTACATCACTGAATCAGCTATAGAGAAAGGAGACATGGTCAAACATTATTTATCCAGTTAGTAAGTGACTTTATCACAAAGGCGGATGCGTAACAATTTGCAGGCTCTCATTGGACAATCGCTGAAGTTGTGCATTAACTTTCGGTTCCATGTAAACGTCGATCAATGTATGTACTTCTATGTGCAGTAGGCATGTTTTAAACTGAAGTGACGTCACCATTGTGAACCGGATATGCCCTCCAATAAGCAACATAGATCTGCATGTCCCTAAAATAAAAGTTTTCCCTTAACTGAAAAAACCACACAAGTTGAACGATTCTGTTTGAAACATGGAAAGTTATTATAAGCATCCAGTCCCACAAGTTATTGAATGAGCTTAAGAACATCTGACGTGGACCTCACACTATACAGAAACTTGATGACCACTGACAGATTGTGTTAGGTTTTTAAATGAGTTAAGTATCCAGGGCTGAGTCGGTCAGGGGCTAGTCGGTCAGGGGGCTAGTCCATCAGGGAACAAGTCAGTCAGGGGGTGAGTTGGCTTGGAGATAAGCTGGTCAGGGGCAAGTTAGTATTAGTGGGCAAGTTCTCCAAGTAGCACGTTGAAGTTCGTCTTTGATTTATTGTCTGACAGGACAAGGAATCCTTGAAGGAACTAAAGCCAGCCTGTGACATGGCCAAGGAAGTACTCAAGCACCAGTATTATGCTCGACAGGTAACTATAGCAAATATGCTTTTGAAACAAACAGGAAAGCTGTGTTTATGCTGCTAATACTTTGCCTTGCATATCGTTAAGTTGTAATTGCTCTACTAAACGAAAAGATAAAAGGAAATTGTGTTTTTCATTATTCAGATGGCTAAAGACACAAAGCGAGACATACACAAGGAGCTTAATGATGTTGCTGATGGCGTCAAGGCTTCATTTGCTCATCTCCATGCTGTCTTACAACTCAGGTAGAGTCTGAGATACACTGGCATTCATCTTGTCTTGGAATCAACTACATGTAACATAGTTTTCACTTTGTAGTCATTTAATCCCAAAATGGAAAACTTTGTGATGTAGAAATTTTCCTTTTTGGACACCCTGGATCTAGTATCTCTGAAGTAGACTGAACCAACATGTCTGTTGGCCAGGTTTTAGTTGCTTTGGTCCAGATAAGGGTTTTGTACTCTTTTATTTTTCCTTTCAAGTTGACAACATCCCGAGGCTTTTACTGCAGGTTCTAATAGTACATTAAGTCACATTCAGAGAATTTTTTTGCATGTTCAACATTTTTTATGTGCGTGTGAAATGATGATTTGTGTTTCAGAGAGCATGCCTTAGTGGAGCAGATAGTTGGTGTTGCCTCTCAGCAGACCCAGTATATAGGTGCCATGTTGACTAACATTGAAGGGAATATCAGTATCTTGGAATCGGCTATCATAGGTAAAAATTTGTTCAGTGTTCCACAGCATTTGACTTAAACTTATTTCTAAGAAGTTCATTAGGTGATTTACTTCCCATGATAGACCTAACTGAGGTTTGAAGTGGTCATAATTTTTACTTTGTTTAATTTCTGTCAGATGCATTGATTGGCCTTGGTGATGACGCTGTTATTCCTGCCAACATTACCAAGCTTGTTCATACCTTACAGTCATCACAGGCTTTGCCTAATCACATAGTGATTCCCAAATCAGAACAACAACAACCGCTGAGTTGTTTCACTTACAGCAGTGACACTGTCAGTAGCTTAATGACATTTGGGGCAGTCAAAATCTGCTCAGAGCCAAGGTAAGAAAAAATCAATCTTGTTGCATTTATTTCTTCCTTTAAAAAAAAATCAGGAAGTATTTATCAAAAAGTAGCCCTTGAAGATCATATTGTAATACTTTTTTTCACTTGTGTGTGAGATAAAATTTGAGCAATGGTACCATGCAAAACATTTGTCAAGAGTGGCCAAACAAGTTTGAGTGTTTACTCTGACAGATTAGAACTAAAGACAGAGTCAGATCTTCCTGATGACTGGGAAGCACCTGTGATCAATGATGACATCTTAAACAATTCAGCTATCCACAACTACAAGAAGCAGAAAGAACAAAACAAAGCATTGTCGCCAAGCGGTAAGGAGAGTTTCTGTGATTAAATGGAACTAGATGAGGATTAAGGGAACCAAAGTCATAATTTATTGTCACTTCAACAGCCTAATCAGCTGTAACCCAAATTGCAAGAGAATCAAAATTAAATTTGTTTTTTCCATACTAGACTTGGTTCATGCAAAGTAATATTTGGTGCCTTTCATTCATTTCTTTTAATCATATTTATGAAGGTAAAAGCCAGAATGCAGCTGTACCAACAAAAGTTGGTGAAACAACCCCAACAGGCAAAGTGAAAGAAAGCAGACTTGTTCGGAGTCATCTGTCTCCTCGAGGATCAAGTAAATTGTCTTATTCTGAGTTATATTTCATCTAACTTGAAACCCTCTCACCTTATGGCTTAAAAAAACTGACAGCAGCTATGTGTCTTTCATAGGTTTCACAGAAAATGTTTTATTGTGGAGGTCACACATGGAAATTGTAAATATTGGAAGTGTGAACTGAAAATGTGTAGGTCCGTTTTTTTCGAAAGGTTTTCTAGTTTGTTGAGACATTTTTAATTCTTTACACAGACTCAATGGAAATCTGAACTTGTTCCCTTTCTTGTTAGATGTCCTAGGGCGTGAGTTAGTTCGAGTCACCCATATTCGCAACCCATGCTGTTTCTATATTCAGCGGGAATCCGACCAATCACAACTCAGTAACATGATGGTTCACATCAACAAAGATTGCAAATCCTTCAAGGAATCTAACAGGTTGCCTGACAACCTGAGTGCTGGTAAGGAGGTTAAATGGCACTGTACTGGTTGGCACCCATTATATGCTTTATACACTCACTTTGTATAGCAGGTGTTTTGTTCTGTTTATAATTAAACCTGATAATTTTCTACCCAGGTGCTATGTTGTGCTGTTTATATGAAGCTGATAAGACATGGTACCGGGTTCGAATCAAGTCAATCACTTACCCTGATCCAGAGGTCATATCACCCATTCCTACACCACCTCAGAGCCCCAAACAAACGCCAACAGAAACCCAAGGAGAAACAGCAACAGGAACTGAGGGGGCCAATGAGAATTACCTAGAGGTTGGTTCGGAGGTCGGGTCAGAGACCAGTCAAGATATTGTGTTTGAGGTTAAGCCTACTGTGAAACCAGATGGCAAGCTGGATGTTAAGCCAAAGGTCAAGGTCAACAAATCCAGAGTGGAAGTGATATACGTGGATTATGGAAATAGCGAAACGGTTCCACTCTCCAGGTATATGTTTTGTTTTCAACTTGTAGTTCAAAGATATCAAGGTTTTGATTGGGCGACTTAAACGAAGGATATATAATTTTTCTGACTCTAATAAAAAGCTGTCCTTGCTCAAGAAATGTAAAGATTTTTTTTTCTCTAACAGTTTGTGCCGATTGAAATCTAAACACCATAGCATACCTGACTTGGCCGTGTGTTGCTCATTGACAGACATAGTACCAACTCGTAAGGTAAGACAAAACTCGGCAGTAATGTTGACGTACTCTGCATTTAAGAGGATGAGCTTCACGTTTTTATTGCCATAAATTTAGATTACGGCACAAGCTGATCTAAATCATTTCCTCAGCTCATCGTCGTAATATGTAGCCAGTGCCTGAGTTAAAAATTGAAAACTTTTCAAAAACAATTTGGTTCCTTATCTCCACATGTTTTTCTCCTAGACAACGTTGTGTATACATAGAAAATGCCATACATTTTGAACACACAACTTTGTTGTTTAACTTGATTAAAAATAAACTCTTCCCATTTGTTGGTTTTAGTCTGGTCGCTGGTCACTGGAAGCAGTGCATTCCTTTGCCAACATGGTTGGGGACAAGCCTGTTTATATGAGTGTGAGTAAATCAAGATTGTTTTTATTTTTGTTACAGTCAAAATTGCTTTCTTCAACTTTACATTTGTACACAACTTTACAGATTCTCTCTGGCATACTTAATCAAGGTACGATGTGGATTTCTACATTATCCCTTTATGTAGTCAACTCTTGTTCTTATAACTTCCCTGACTGTATTGTCATTGCATTTATAATTTGTGGTAGATTCTTGGCCATTCAGGAGCAACCCTCTACGTGGATCTTCACAAACCTCCTCTGTTAGAGGTTGAAGATGACATGCCCATATCCCTCCGAGATGCTTTGGTTTTCTTGGAACTTGCCTGCTTTGTATCACCAGAGTCTGTTCCAGAAGGTAAGACTTAAATGTGACAGTTAAGTTAAATTCTCCGTGGAATGCATTTCATGCTAATTAATTGCAAAGAGGGATGATTTCTTGTCATAAATCTTTTTTTGCGGAATAGTTTCCTTTGGTGGAACATGTTATTTTACTGATATTTTCACAATATAGAGTGAGTGGTTGAAATTTTCACTGTTTCCTTTGTACAGCATCTGCAGTGACTGAGGAATACCTTACATGGTCAGTTGTAATGTAAATCAATGAACAATTTGATATTTTGTCCTTATAGCTGCACCCTCTAGAGGGCCTCCTCTGAAGTTCATTGCAGCAGATCTTCCAGTTCAAGGCGAGGAGATCTTAGTCACTGTTAGCCACTTCCAAGATCCTGAGTGCTTCTGTGTACAAGAGGTCAGTCAAGGCAGTTTACAGCTTGTTATCCTGATGTGAGGAAAACAGATGGAACTAGATGTTTACCCTAACAGTCGTGAACCTAAGGAGCTCTTGAAGTGCCATCCGACTTTCTGAGATCCTGACGTTTTTTCTTGGCATGAGGACATCATATAGGCAAGATGTCGGCACCCTGAGATAATTTCTCACGAGATGATGACATCTGTGAGATAAGTTATCATGAAATGACATGCCAAAAGTTGAATGGCGACATACTGAGATAATTTATCACAGGATGAAGACATCGTAAATGTCAATAATGACATTATTTGTCAATGAGTTTTGTGACAAAACATCTTGAAAACGTACAGGTGGCCTGAGGTGCTTCTGATTTTCAAAAAATTGTCCTCCTGTTGCCATGCCTGATATTGATTAGATTGACAAAATGTCATGATGTCTCACCACATGTTACAAGTAGTGAAGTAGACATCACATTTGTTGGATGATGACATCCGGAGATAAAGATTATCTTAGGATGTCATCCTCCAACTGTTAGGATGTCGTCATCCTGTGATGAATAATCTCAGGATGTGGACATCTCGCCTTTTATGTCATCATCCCAAGAAAAACTATGTCAGGATCTGAATAAGTCGGATGGCACTTCCAGATCTCTGTATGAACTGGCCAAAAGTTGGATTCAGGACTCTTAATGTTCAATATATGAATTTGAAAAATCAAGACTCTGTACTAGGATGGGCATTCTTAATCAGTGTCAACAAAATGAGTCTGTAATCTGTACTGTGTACATCATTGTTCTTGCATGTCCCTCACAAGATTGGAGAAGATTGTGAATATCTGCTAAAGATGATGAAGGATCTTCAAGAATTCTACAACAGGCCTCTGGATGATAGATGGAACATTTTGTGCCCGAAGAAAGGAACCATCTGTGTGGCTCACTTCTCTGAGGATAATCAATGGTCTAGAGCTGAGATTGTTGGTGAGTTACTCCCAGATTGTTGGTGAGTTACTCCCAGATTGTTGGTGAGTTACTCCCAGATTGTTGGTGAGTTACTCCCAGATTGGAAAAGGAGCCAAAAGACAAGAATTGTTTCTTGGAATCTTTCTTAACCCAGTGATTTGTAATTACGTTGGAGTAATACATTTAATTTGCTTGCAAAATGGTTGTAGATTTTTGTGAACTAGACCATAGCACTCTGTTGTTGATTACATAGATCTGCCTGGTAGTCAGCAAGTGGATGTATTGTATGTCGACTATGGCAATTATGAAAGAGTTCATTGCTCCAAATTACGGAAGATATCTAAGAAGTTCCTCAAACTGTGTATGCAGGTAGGGTTTGTTTGTTGGTCTTTCTGTCAGACTTAGAGGATGTTTCAGCATTTATTTCTTGCTCTTTCCTCAGCTTTCATCATATGTTTCAATATTTCAACAAATCTGAACCACAAAAACAGGATTGCAGTAAAAATAGAACTTAAATTACCAATCAGCAACATCAGTGGGAACCTGCTTGTTGTATTGTGGATTGAGAAGTTTAACCCTAATTTTAAAGTTTTTAACTGCTTGGGTCTAGGCCCTGCCTTGTTCTCTGGCTGACATTGGTCCCAAGGACCCTGAGAAAGGATGGACAGCAGAAGAAAACGATGGATTTGGTACCATCGTTCTCACCAAAGCCCTGAGAGCAACTGTCAAAGGTATGAATAGAGCAACACTGTAAGAGATCATTTGAAGAAACTTCAGCCCATATCAGGTCTTAAGGGCAGCTATTGTTAATGACTTGCAAACATTGCTGTTCCAGTGATTGAACCTTAATTGCACAGCGATTACAAGCCAACGGATTCATTTGGAGGTGGTTGGTTTTTATCATCAGTTTTGTTTTTTGATTCTTCAGGTATCCAAAAAAGGAGGCTGTCAATCATTTTAGTTGAAGACAGGCAAGATAGGGAGATCAACATTAATGCATTGCTGGTTCAGAAAGGATTTGCTCAAAGCACTGGACCTGGGTAGGGATGCTGACTAATTCATCTGTGGTTGAGTTTTAATCATTTGTCTGTTTGTCTTCTCTGTTGTGGCAGAGTTTAGTGTTTGTATGTGCAGAATGGTCAGTTGAATACACTGGCTGACGTCCAGCCAGCCAACAGTCCATTCCGAGTTGATGCTGATGCAAACTGGTTGATTGGATTTAATCGCTGTTTGGCAGAAACGTTTACTTGCTTATCTGGTCCTTGTTACGTGTGGATGCCTATTATGTTGGTTTGTAGCTAGCTGTTTGATCAGTAAATTAGTTGGCCTAGTGCATGTACCCAGTCTTGGAACTAAGCATTTTTTTCTCTGTCTGTAAACATGTTCTGTATCTATAACCAACTTTGATCTTCTCTTTAGATCTGTCAGCGCAGCTATCATCTTTGACATTCCTCACAGTGACTTCTCTGACGACGACACATTGAAAAATGAAGGAACACCATCAACAGATTCTGGTACTGACACTCAAGCTAGCATTCCTAAGACTAATGGAGCTGCTAGACCCTACACTATCACCTCTCCGTCCAAGTCACAGCCATCCTCCAAGCTTAGCTCACAAGCTCCAAGCTCACAGTACACATCAGTTCACATTAGTCATGTGGAGTCACCAGCTTGTATCTACATTCAACTTTCAACAGCTAGGAAAGATGGATTAGACAGGTAGGTGTGAGGGATGGGAAGAAAGTGTTGATGTGGAAGTAATAAAAATAGGGGGTACGTATGGGTTAGGTGCAGAGTGCAGCAAGGGGTGCAGGTGGGGTGCAGGTAGGGTAAGGGAAGGGGTGTAATTAAGGGAACAGTACAGGAAATGCGGCCAGAAAGGGTTGTTCAAAGCTGTATGCAGTCGAACCTCAGTAATAAGAGCACTGTTAATACAAGATTCTGCTTATAACAAGGTAATGTTTAGGTCCCACTCTTTTGTTTTTTATTGTTTTCATTCCTGGTAATGCAAGGTTCCTGTTATGACAAGGTAATTTGCCAAGTCCGAAATACCTCTTATTAACGAGGTTCGAGTGTAGTACCTGAAGGCTTGAGCAGGGGCATAAGAACAGGTGTGGGCAGGGATGGAGGATGGACAAAGGGAGTTTATTACAGTGTCCATAGTTGACAGTGTCTAGATTATGGGGAAGAGCTGTCAAGGGAGTGCCCATGATATTCATGAACAAACACGCTGGCAAACATGCCATTTGTAGCATTGCACTCCTTGTCATAACCGAGTCAGTCCATGATGGAGGAGAAAGTAGAGATGCGCTATTGCAATTTACCATCTCATAGCTTACTGGAAACCATGACGCTGACCTACAAGCAGTTGGAATCAACGGAAGACATTGTTTGGCAAGAAGGAGATTCGTGTAGTGCATTGCTTATCAGAGAAGGAGTGTGGTGTAGAGGACGTATCAAGACAGTGCTACCGGATGAAAATGCCATTGTGAGTATGGGATCAGGTGATTGGGATAATCAGGTGATTGGGATAATCAGGTGATTGCTTGTCAGGAGTTACTAATGTAGGAAAGCTTTCAAAACAATGACCGCTTTTATGTACTTTATTCAGTTTGACCTGTAGAGATTCTGAAAGTGCGATACACTGCCTTTACACATCGTTTGGAACTATTTTTCATGAACCACTCATGTTGGAGGTCATTGGATGAGGTTGGAGGTCATTGGATGATGTTGGGGGTCATTGAGGAAATGATGATCTGATTGATGTCTTATTCTGTGCCCAAATTAATCTCATTCTATGTCTAAATACATGTATATTTTAGCAGTACCTGAACTTAAATTGTCACTCACGCATGAACCTCCGAGTGAGTTATGACAGGTGTCAGTTCATTATATCAATGACAATACTTACAGTCTAGATATCAGTATTCATTTCAGTGTAGTGTGAGGCTAGCTTGATCTTCTGGACTCTAAATAACTAATTGAACAATACCCATTTCCCAAAATGTGAATCAGTTGATATTAGGTGAAAGAAAGCCCTTACTGGCTTGAAATTAGCAAGGTGTGAAAGGGTAGAGAACTTGCAGCAATTCATCTGTTGGCAGCGTTTGCAAAGATAGTGAGCCCTCTAGGGATTTCAGTTAACTAGGCCCTGAAGTTAAAAGGAGAGCATAATATTAGGTGTTTAGTTTCTGATCTGTTTGGCGTGAAAAGCATCTGGGTTGGGTTCTTGCTGCAATTCCTTCTGGTTTTTAACACCTCGGTGTTATGTAATAGGGCCGGTTATGGGTAAAATTACCATTATATAATGGTCAAGGAAAGTGAAGGGTCTAGGAACATGTGTACTCCTCAGACTCTAACTATTTGGGGGACATTTTCAGTCCAAAATAAATTTAAGCGGGCTCATTGAAAGAGTTTCTGAAGAACACTATATCCACCCAGCAATGATTGAATGAGTCTGAGAAAATAAGAATGATTGAACATGTGTACTCTTTATGTTTCAACTTTTTCGATGAAATTTTCAGACCAAAATCAATGTAAGTGGGTAATGGTATACGTCTACTGTAATTGATATGTACATTTAAAGAGTTTTTGAATGATATTCTGTCCACCCAGCAGTGATTGAATGAGTCTGAGAAAATAAGAAGGATCAATCACTGATTTTGTGACCGGCCTAAGGGAGAAATCATAGCATAGGGTTACTAGGGACAGATGAAGAGTGTTGTGATATGAAAGAAGGAAAATGTGGTGATTGAACAAAAAGTCCAAGAAGTTTTATGATTTAGAAGTGATAATTATTGATGCTGAGTATTACTTGATTATGACAATGCGGAACCATTTCCTTGTCATGTTGCTGCTTCAAGCACTCATCACAAAAGAGAGAAATATTAAAGGGTTACTTTATTACAAAGGAGGTAGTTTCACATATCAGCACGGGTTCCATTGAGAAGTCTGAAAGAGCTCCTGCCCAAATTAAGTACTATATTGGTATCCTGACCATGCAACATAAGACTGTATGGTTGTTTGTGAAGCAGGCTTGGGTTAATGTTGTAAAGAAATGTTTTAGATATCTTGGTGTGATTCTAGATAGGGTCAACGTTAAGTTTATCCAGTGTGTCGTCAATGGCTGTCAAATACCAGTGTATCAAGTTTGTTAGGGTACCCATGTTGCAACAATTGACCAGTGCTGCCGCTTTGTGGAAGATGAAAAAGCGCAGAGAACGTGATACTGGTAATCAAGCGCATTCCACCATATTACTTTCACCCGCGCAATTGATGACGACTTTTAGCTAAAGAGCATGGCAGTAGGCCTCAAACAGTCGCGCGGTGGTGCTTTTGTGCTTGTAGAAATTGACCGGATGTGTGGGAAAAATTGATCCAACGGCAACTGCTTTGTTTGAGATTCGTAAATGAAAGACAAGCTTTTTGAGAAAATAAAGCGATGACTTACTGCTGTGCATGTCTTTCATGTTTCTGCCACCGTGTTTATAGATTATATGCTGGATGCATTTAGAAGCGATGTACCATCTCCCAATCCTCTTTTGCCAGCTGACCATATCAAGTGAATTTATTGATTTGAGTCGGGATTCCGAGTTTTGATAAATTAACAAAGTGCTGTCAATACTGATAATATTTTATACTGTTCTGACTGCAATAATATTTTGAAAGTTTTGTTGTTCTGAGAGGATAGGAGAGGTGCAAGCAGTTGGGATCATATCATTGTCTTCAGTTGAAATGTAACTTCTGTCTGAAGAGAACGCCTTCAGGTTCTTAATTGTTGCTTCAAAGTTCCTTGACTGCCTTGGTTGCTTGTACCATGCTTGCTCCTTTGTCTAGTTTAAAACAAAAGTTAGACACTCCTGGTCATGCCAAAGTCAATGAAGCAGGATTTATCTGGACACAGATTGCTCTACTGATCAGCACTCTTACCTCTGTGGTAGAGATGTGCTGTAAATGAATAATGAGCCAAGACTCAATGAACCAAGGGGTGGATCTAAAGTTTGCTGCGAGCTTTTCTACAAGATGTAGGAGATACCATCTGATAAATTGTGTCTCTATAGGGTATTAGATGTTGAAGTTAAATATTGACTTAGCGGTGTTCAACAGAGAGAGTTGTTTGCTTGTAATGACCAGTATCTATGACAGATTATTTGATGTACTTGTCTGGGTGTAATAGCTAGGCGCAAGGAACCTGTGTCGAATAAAACGTGGATAGATCCATGTCGTGTGTGTGATGAACCTAATAAATCTTGCCTGTGTTTGCTGCTTGTAATGACTGTCGGAAATTTTTCTGGCTTTTCTCAATCAACTTTTTCCAGCTAGGATAACTGATTGATTTGTTCCCAAAAGATAGATTTTTACTTTTAATTGCTAAGACCTCTTGAAGGTACTTATGAATGTAAAATTGATTTTGGCATGTTTGTTACCAAACTTTTACGATCAGTGCAACTTTTCCCTCATGTAATTTGTTTTAATACTTTTGCAATTATTGTTGTATTGTCCTAGATTCTTTTCACTGACTACGGCAACACAGAGGTTGTGTCATTCAGCAACATACGCCCCCTGTTGGCTAAGTTTCAGGATGATCCGCCATTTGCAATCCAGTGTCACCTTGCTGATGTCATACCAGGAGGGGATAAACAGAAATGGACCAGGACAGCTTGTGAATTCCTTGCGGCCACGTTGTCAGACTTAGAATGTGTCATAGTCAAGAAGGTTAGTAGACTGGTGCCTTGGCATTCATTGATATGAGTATAGGGTCAGTGATATAAAGACGAGTAAAAGCTGGTGACCTGACATAGGTGTGTAGACATGCAGTGGTTTAAGACTGGTGGCCAGACCTCATTGATACCAACACAAGTACAAACTGGTGTCCCGACTCATATGTTTCCATGTGGTTCCATTTCCTTTTCCAGGGTGACCTGCAGAATGGCTCTCTTCCCATAGACCTTCTCTATGAACGTTCCATTGAAGAGAAACTTGAACAACAGACAACGGAGGATTTTGGGAGCATTTCCAAGTTGCTACTTCTTAAAGGACTAGCTTTGCCAGTCAGGTATGAGTTGAGAGTGCCCCTTATAGTTAACTTGCAGGTTTTATATCGTCTGAATTCTTCATCATTCATCAGCCATCAGTGCAAAATAGAAAATATTGTAATTTTTTGTTGCTACCTAGTTAGTGGTCTTAATCGAAATGTCATTTTGCATTCTTACTGATTGGATAGAAACTTGAGTTCAAACCAACTTATTACCTTTATAGGTTTATGGAGCATCTCATTGTCTGGAACTTACATATAGGAACAGCAGAAACTTCCAGCATTAATTTGAGTTCTGTGTGGTTTTTCTTTTCAGTAGGCGTGTTCCTGCAAGGTCCTCCACATCACCACCCACAGATCAACAGCTGCCTACAAAGAGTTCCTCACCCCATAAACCATCTGACTCCTCAGTGGGTGGTCCCACCTCCAAGTCCCAGGATAAACCTTCCCAGCATGCTTCTGCTGGTTCATCTCGAGGAGTCAGCACTCAATTGACTGTTTCACAGTTTGAATCAGCTGAAGAAGAAGGGGACTTTCCTCGATATCTGTTGCCACCATTACCAACAAGTGGGAGACTTGATCTGGTGATCACATACGTCAGCACTGATGGAATTATCTCGGGATTGGAAGCTAGCGAAGGTGAGCTTCTACTGAAAAGTTACGGCTGGTTTGGTTGACTTGAGTCTAGTTCTGTGACAGACCAGTCAAAATTACTTATATTATGGTACCATGTATTCAAGGTAATCTGTGCTTGAACGTGCTTGATTCTGAACTAAGAGTCATGCTGCTGGTAACTAATAATTAGCAAAACTGACTGACAGAATATTGTCCTTGTAAACCAGCCTTGCATGACATGGAACTTTTAGAACTCCTGGTTTTCTTGAACTTGGCGATCGTTTCAAAGCATAAAATATTCAATGTCTTAGACCAGAATTTCCTCATCATTTTGTAAAATATGATGTCTGATGTATCTCCCTCGAGAAGAAGCACTCCCTCAGTGATTGAAGAGAACCATGTTGGTGGAGAGTGTTCATTAGTTGGTAAGGACGTGAGCACACTTCATGCATTTCATAGTCATTAGTGAACCAGCAAAGTGCAGTTCCTGTCAAGGAGCTTCCATTACTAGGAAAATAGCGCCCTCCTTGGCCCCGCCCAGGGCCCATAGCTCCAGTCTTACTAAACCCTTAATACATTGTGAATGAAAGGCAACCATTTTTGGCACTTCTGAATGCAGTTAGCCTACATTCTTAAAACTCTGTCTTGGCAGGCACCATTTGTTCCTGGCTGGTAGAGAAACAAAGCTTGCAACTTTTTATAGACATGGACACAACCTCTTTAACTCCTTAGCATCTTTGGATCCACATTTGAATGTATCTGCTAAAAGCCCTTACTGGTTTGACTGTGGAAGTCTTTTTATTGTTTCAGTTGATACATTCCGGGATGTTATGGAGAGACTACAAGCAGCCAATTCCATATCTCAGCCGGTGCCGATGTCTAAAGATCTGCGAGAAGGACAAGCAGTATGTGCACAATTCCAAGAGGATGGTCTTTGGTATAGAGCAAGAATCACAAGGGTGCATGCAGACGCTGCAGAGGTGAGTTATAGTTTCAGTGTCAGCCTGTGTCCACTCTCGTAAGATGTTCAAGAAGAAAAATCTTCATGAATTTAACTGGTTTTGGTGTAAATCTCTTATGTTTGTTGTGGCTTCTTGAGGGAGAAAGTTATCATTTTTTTTATTCAATTTAAAACCAGAGAAACAAGGCGATATGAAAATAAAAATATGGAAAAATCTGAAGATTAAGAATCTGAAATCCAAGAAGCTTTGCAGTGTATTTTTTCAGGAAAATTCAGATTTATTCTGACTTCCTACATCATTTCTCTTCATCTGAATTCCAAATGGCTAAGTGAGTTGAGTTGAGTGGTTGCAGTACAATTATCCTATTACAATCTGAAAGTCTTTGGCGTTCGGCACATCTTAAATTTCACCAGAGGGGCAGGAAAGATATGGATGCACTCTAAATTACGCCTTTCAAATTTGCATCAAATGACACATTATGTGAACTAGAAAATGAATTCTTAAAGTAGAAACCATACTTAAAAACCAAAGGCACTAAGTTTAAAGCCAGGTTTGTAGGACAAGATATTACTCAGTACTCTGTTCATTCAGATCCAAGAAATAACTTAATAATATACAGTGTATCAAGATTAAAGAAAGAGTCAGAAATGCATCGACATTGTGGATCAGCAATATTCTTGTGTCCTTTTGATCCGATACAAATCTTGTTTGTTTCTAGCGCTTTCCCCATTTTATCTCCTCGCAGCAAATCTCACCATCACTGTCCCTTCTAAATTGAACTCTTATTTGAATTGTTTCCTTTGTCTCATTACTGCATCAATTGCATGTAGAAATGGTATCAGAATCCATCGTGTGACTTTCAAAGATTCAGGATCTTTGAAAACAAATTTAATTCCCTTGAAACTCGTTAATAATTACCTCAGTGTGGGTGGTTTGTGCCGGATGGTGATAAGACAAATCATGCATTTTAATGACAGTCTTGTTATGCTCTTACTACAAAAGCGATTTATCATTGCCTCAGATTTTAAAGCCGCTTTTCTATCAACCTCATTACAATCCTATTTGCATCGAATTATTCATGGTAAAATGTCTCAAAATTTCTCAAGATGAAATAAATTCATAATCTACTTGAATTGTATAAAAGGAGAGACTTTGATTATATTAAAATGTATGGGGGAGGTTCAGTTAGGGGACAGTGTGAGAGTGCACACAAACCTCCAACATACATGTACCTTAGATGCAGGGATCTTATTTCTTTCTTCAACTGGTTTGAATCTCCCCAAGGGAGTCATTGTAGTGTCATCAGGTTTTATCTCCCAAGTTACTTCACATAATCCCTGGGTGTTACTTGGAGGTCTTTGTACTGGGTCTTTTCTCTCATCTCATAACAATGCCCTTCTCCCCTCACTTCTAGAACTAAATAAAAAATTCCCAATGGAATTACAGGGCAAGAGAGAATGTTCCATAGATTAGATTGGATTTTTCCATTTCCCTATTTGAGGTTTTGACCTGGTTTTTGAGTTGCTGGACAATTTTATTTGTGGCCAAAGAGGCTGTACTTGATTGAGTGAATTCCCATGGAACTGACCTCAATTTGTCAGACACTTTCATTGGGATGAAATATCCTGAACTAGCCACGATTTCTATTTTCCTGTGAAGAAATCTTACAAATCATTGATGTTAACCATCTGACGAAGTTATTACAAACATGTGCTTCCTTAACCTATAAAATGCAGCATTAGCAAAAACTTGAAATCAACTAAAATGTGGTGTGGTGTACAGAGTAATGATTTTGTCCTTTGCTGTCATTTCAACGTACATGTACCTTATTCTTTAGCTTGTCACGATCAAATTACATGCACCTGCTCCACAATGGCTACGTATTGAGAGAAAATTTTAATGAAAGGGCTACTGAATGAATTCTATACTTTTCTGCAAGAAGGTGTAGCTGTTACAGTGATGGGAATGACTGATGCTGGTAGTTTGACATGTACATGTATATTGTGGGTTTTTTGTCTTGATGTTGTGGACTGTAGTTTTCCTCATGCCCTAGGAATTGCTTCATTAGTTCCTTTGATTGTATTTTCCAGTAGAAGCCTCATTTTGCTTAAAATGCCCTCAACTTTTCTGAATCTTTATCTTTGCTCAGCATAAACCCTTACCGTTATTAATCTTCCACCTGTTGGGGGGATTGTAAGGGTTCATAAAGTTTACACAGGAGGGGAATTCTAAAGCCTTTAGGAAAAACAGTGGAATAAAGCATGCCATATCATAAGACCATAAACTCTGACTGATGTTGGCTTAGGATAGCTCTGTCAGTGCACCAGTAATTGAAATTACATCTGATTGATTCCTCAGTAAACCAGATCATAGATAAGCCTTACTGGAAGACTTCTGGATGAGCTTTCAAATGAAAAATCCTACTAACTGTCTGGAAAAAAAATTGAAGCCAGCTGACACCATTGGTGGATGGTTGATAGGTAATGTAGGGCATCAGGATGATATGAGTTGTAAACGATGGATGATTTGATCATGGAACTAATAACTTGCAGTGTAGGAGCACCTGCTTGTTAAATCCAGTATGCAGTCATTTCATAGCATTTGTTTTTTTACTTTAATGCTTTCGTCTTTAACCCTTGTCAATGCCCTTTGTCACCAGTGTTAAATTCTGTGATCATTTTTAAACAATCTCGTAAGGGGGATTTTGATAAAAATATTTACGTGTAGTTGCATCTTAAAAAAAACCTATTTTCCTACAATGAATATAAATGGTTGTATTAAATTTCCAATATTGCTTGTGGTGGAATAAATTGCGTGGTCTTTTGATGATGGCCTTCTTTTATTGCAAGAAGTGTTCTACTGACAGAGTGAGTTTTACATGTAGTTTTAAAGGCTGGAATGCATGTGAGAAAAATATCACCCTATTCTTGATAGAGAAATACATGTACTGGGTCATTCTATAAATTTGGGGTCCAAAGTGTGACATTTTTCTGTCCATGTTACCTTTGACATGTATACCATCTGACAAGTTTGACAAGCGATGTATCACTGACATTGATTTCAAACGTTTGTTATTTGCTTGGCAGGTAATTTGCAGTACTTATTCAGTCTTGGAAATTAAGCAGTGAGTTCTAAACATAAAAAAATCATATGCCATATATAACAGGGAAAGGAAAAAAAATTGGACCCCAAATTTATAGAATGGCCCATTTACATGTAACGCATCATTTTTATGAAGGTTTTTTCGTAGTTTGGTTTCTCTTCCTTTTTTTCAAGAGTGATTCTATTGAAAAAACATCTTCTTTTCTTCTGGATAGGTGCACTATGTAGATTTTGGTAATTCAGAGACTGTCCCTTTCCCAAGCATCCATCTGAAACCATTTAAGTTGGACATGCCTCAACAGAGCAGAGATTGTATTCTAATTGGTCTTCGACCGGTAAGTCTCAAATTAGAACTAAATTTTGGCAAGATTCTTGAAGGTTGAACTCTTTCTACCCCTGACTGACAGGCTGCTATTCTGACCTAACTGGGATCTCTCTAAAGTTTAAGCTTATAGATACATATTCTCTGCTTCTTGTCAGGGACCAAATCATACATCTACCATTTTTCAAGAAAACAATTGTTTTGAGACAGCAAGACTTGTAAACTGGTACCTTTTTTCTTGATATATTTAGATGGCACTTCTTTGATATTTTTATTCAACCTGAAATTTGGTGCATGCAGTACCTGCACATGACTCACACACTCTTATCAGATTCAATTACAATTACAATGAGTCTTCTTGTGTGGATTTTAATGCATTGACTTGCTGTCTTTGAAATGTTGGTATTGACTAATGCTACATCTTGAGATCCATTTTGAAAGGCTTCATCTCCATAGTGCTGGTCCCCAGAGGGTCCCTAGAGGATCTTAGTCCATTAAGTCTGATTCTGTTGCAGTAGTTTTAGCAAAAGGCTTTTGCAGTGGAGAAAATATAGTTTAACAATACACACACTCAAGTGTGTATTTGCCTGCAACTGGGGACCCCCTATTGTTCCTCTTTTGTTTGTACTTTAACTTTTTTAGAAGACCACCCATATGTTTTGTACACAATTGTCAATCGGGGACCCTCTGTCAGTCGGGGACCTTATTGTCCTCTATTGTTCAGGGTCCCCAATTTAATGCAGACACAAACTCTTTTTAAATCAAGTTTGGCCATTACTTTTAGTGAAATGTTATGAAGACAGTTTGTTGAGAAGACATTTCATAGACAACAGACCAATCTTGAGACCTCCTTGCGATCATGCTCCTCTTTCTATTCAAATCTCTTCTGGTTCCTTACATTGTGTTAATCTTGCCTTGGTAATTTCCTGAAATTAATCTCCCTTTTCCTAAAGATTTCCACATACATGTACATGTACCATACCAGTGTAATTTTTTGAGAATTTTTTAATTTGATTTCATTTTTCCAAGCACAAATCTGGATCCCCATGGTGACGGGTGTTGATGCATTCAGGATTAGGCTAGTAGCTGTAGTATGCTGTATAGTCTTACATTTACCTGTAGGGAGTGATGAGCTGTACACTCTGCATTTTAATCCAACCATAAATCTCCCAGGCCGTCCTCAGGATACAACATGAGACGTTTTGTAAAATTTCCATAGGGAGAGGAGGGATTCAAGCTCTAATTCCATTTTTTTGGTCACCAACAAGACGTGAGATTTCAAACAACATGTCCGGAAGCAACGTTCCTCTCAATTCGCTTTGCTACTGTCTGTGCTTTCGTCCATTTTTGAATTGAATCTGGTGGCTCAAAATCCAGGCAGTTCTGCTGTACCCGGTATTTAAAAATTTTTCAATGGAATTAAGAAAATGATTGTCACAATTTGACAAATGATTCATGTTTATTAATTTACCGAAATTAAACCCACAGTTCAAAACTGCTGTTATTTTTTGTCTTTTACTGGGGAGGGCGGGTTTCAAGGCATTTGTTTAAAGAAAATCATAGCATATCGATTCATATTTTATACAGGTAATTCTATGGTGCCATTCTAAGTATATTATGTGTGTTGACTACTACCTAAATTTGGGGGGGGACAACTTTTGCAGAAACCTCCAAGCTCTTCATGGCCTGTCACAACAATCCAGTTTCTGTTAGAGACCCTTGTGGAACAGTCATGCACAGCATTGATTAAGGTAAGAATGGATTTTGGAAGAGTAGTATTTATCTACACGTATTACTTGTGTGATTTCATCCAAGTAAACAATTAACAATTTCCTCAGGGATAACAGAACACTTCTGTATAAACTTATTGGGTCCTGCTGGTTAACAACCTGTAATAACATTAAATAAATGAACAGTTTGATCAAATGATATTTGTTCTTAAATGTACAGAATTAAATGACTAAGGTCATGCTTTTAAACAGATTTGTGTGGGGATAATGAAACACAACTTTTTCTGTTCATCAAGAAATACATGTATATTAGCTTGCTCTTCCTGGACAGTTCTCCCAAACATTGATGATCTTGTTTGTCTGCCCTTGAAGGAATGAACCTTTGTGGAAATATGTTGATAAAAATAGAGTAAATACATTGACTAATGGATCCATTAAAATGTGGCAGGCCAGGTTTCTTCATTCATTGTAATATGGTCCATTAAAGCTACTTTGTACACATCTATAAGGGAGCTGTTGTCAGCAAGTCAGTTGTTTTCACTCATTCAGGGAAAAGTGAAACCTGTCATTACTGTCGACCTTGAGTAGTGGTTGACTTAAGAACGACCTAATTTGTAAAAATGGATGATAATATTTGCCAGACTTGTAAGGTTTCTACATTTAAGCGCAGTCAATTCTGTATTGTACTTTGTCAGTCTTAGACGCCATTCAAGACCGGATCAGCAAAATGCTGATAATTTTTGAGCTGAACCCCTTCATAAATACTTTTTGAGTCACAAAGTCAAAGTCATAGGTTGAAAAATTATGAGTTTCAAATGATTTTGTTCGAGAACTCTACATGTACTTCTTTGTTTTTCTAATCCCCTTTTAGCAATGGTTTGTTTCTCTCATGAGTAGTCATAAACAATATCCTTATATGTAGACTTGTGTATGTGTAGCACAAACTGCATGAAATGAAGCACAGTCAGCTGTGCCATATCATCCATTTAAGACAAGCCACCTGACAGTCTCTAGACCAATAGGGATGGCTAAACTGTTTTACATATTCATGAATAAGATTTTATTCTGAATATTTATCTGGTTACAGTCCCTTTGCAAAAAAGGAGAACCCTTGAAAGTGGATCTGCTGTTACCAACTGGACAAAGTATCAACATGGTTCTTGTAGCAGAGGGATTAGCTGAAAATGAAGACAATGATGATGGGAGTGAGAAAAGCTGCCCCTTTTCTGAAGTGGAAGAGTCTAGAGATGTTGCCACGTTGACACCCAATGGTAGAGTAGTATCCCCTGAAATGGGTGTGGCTATAGCAGGATTGGAGGTGGAGTACAAGCCAATGAGGTTGCCAGCCAAAGGATCTCAATTGGCTGTATCAGTGACACACATCAACCAGCCAGACATGGTAATTGGATGAAAAATCTCTCATGGCCACTTCAAATTATGGTCAGTCATCTTTAGTATCAACACTTGCTACATCATAACAGGCTTATGTGTTAATGACGTCAATCTTTGTTCACATGTGTACTTTCCTATGGAGCCAGTTGGGGCCCACGGTCCGCTAAGCACCATGGGAAGGCACACACAAAAACAAAGTGTGGTATCATTAGTGCAGAGGTGAATTTATGTTTTAATATGTTTGTTCGTTCTGTAGGTTTACATACAACCATGGGCAGATCATCACTTTGGCGATGGCCCAGTCCAACTGGAGACATATCATCAACTTGCTGAGTTGCAGAGAATGTCAGCTGACCTAAACAAGATGGCTCCCACTCTACCAAGTGTCACCAACCCCCAGATAGGTAAGCCTTTATTCTAAATTACTAAATTGATATGTATCGATACAGCTCAGTCCCAGCCAAAACCAGCTCAGCTTAGCTTAGATTAACCCAGTGCTGCCAAACTCAACTCAACCCAACCCAATCAAGAGTCAAAGATCAGCCCAATTCTGACCAGACCAACTCAACCCAACTTGGTCCAACCTAGTTCAACTCCAACTCAGTCCAATCTAGTTCAACTCAAACTCAGTCCAACCTAGTTCAACTCAAACTCAGTTACCCAAGGCCAGACCCACTCTTAACTTTTTTCAGTCTAACTCAGATCAGCCAGTTGACCTTATAACCCAGCCTTCTGTTAAAACCTAAATTAACCCAGTCAGAGTCCCATCCAAACCATTACTGAATCATAAAAATGATGCCCAATCCTAAGTACTAGCCCATTTTATAGTAATGTTAAAAAAGTATACAAATACATCTTACAGTGCAGAAAAACTAAAAAAAAAAAAAAGATTGCTTCAAGTTATTAAGTGCTTGCAGGGAGAAGAAAAAGATTGCGGGTGTTTTTCCCAAGAGCTTGCATTTTAAAACTTGTTAAGAAGCAGTCTTTTCCATTGAACCTGTCTCAAATTCCCCCGGAAATGAACCAAATCAGAAGCAAGTGTGTTTTCATCTGAATATCACCTTACAGGGATTTCCCACAAGTCATATTCGCAAGTCATAAAGTGAATAATAAATAAATTAGTGAGGAAAAATCAGCGCATGTAAGAATTCTGTTACTTTGGCCTTTGTAGGAATTTTGCTGTGGGGAATAATTTAATCCATTGCTTGGCTACAGCAAACAGACAGTTAGCATCACTCTGGAAATGACAACGTCATTTTTATTTAGAAGATAGCAGAAACAAGGTGGGCTCCTCCAACTTTGAACTCATTGCAAACCCCTCCTTCAAAAAAAAAAATCAGTTGTCAGATATAATACCTTTTTAGGAGTGATATCGTATGCCCATCATAGGACCTGGTCTTTCATCTCAGTGAACTGTATACAAAGTACTGCCTACATGTATAGAAACCTTTGTCATCTTTTCAGTAGATGTCATTATCTCACAAGACCAAACGGTGTATTAAAAAGAAATTCCTACTCTGTTTGTGTCAGGTTTTTGCTCCTCAGGGAAATTGTATTTTTCCCTTGGCTGTTGTGGGTAGGACACTCAACCAATAGGAAGCTTTGAGAAACAGTGGGTTTGAAGTCAGTTGGAGGACAAAAAATATCAGATGCTTGTGAAAGGAATGGATTTGAGTGCCACTGTCTCGGGGGAAATTTCAGAGGGGTGTTAAGCCAAAAAAAGTAAGGTTTTTGTTCCATCCGGTGGATATATTTACAGTTTCTTTGCCTGAGTGATTTGGTTTGCACTCTCGCTTCTGAGGAATGATGCTGCACTGTAACACTTTATGTAGGCTTATGTTTATCAGCGAGGCTTTTGTTCATGTGAGGAAGGGTCGAGAGGTCTTTGTTACTTCCTTGTCAAGCAGGTAAAGATACTAGAAGGTTTTATTGGCACACTGGTTTAAAGTGGTTAGCTTCTTGAAGTCCAACCCAGAGTATAAATAGGTACACGTACCTACAGAACAAGTCTGCAGATGGATGCATGGAGCTGACCTGGCTTCATCCATTATATTTTGTCAGGGTACAGCGTATGCACAGCACTCATAGTCTCGGAGGGGGGTGGGGAGTTTCATATTTAACATCAGATAGCTTCTGTCTGTGCTAGAGAGGAGTAAATAAGTTACAAAGATTAGATGTGGCATTTTGAGTATTTCAAGACCTCTCTACCCATGTACATAGATCTCCCTTATACTCTTTGGCTGTAAACTTTTAAGCCCATTCTTTTTTGAAGCACCAAAAAAGGAAAGCCAATGAACATTGTACTGAGTGAACAGGTAAACAAGTTTTCAAAAAGGGTTAATGAACGTTTTTGCTCTTTCCAAAGTTCCTATTTAAAAGCAAAAGTGCAGGGCGATCTTTCCAAACTGTTTGACTTGTCAGTTCTTTTTTTCATTAAACATTTTCAACGGTTACTCATCATGCTCTTATCTTTATAATCGGTAGCTCAAATTTCAGGCTTTCTTTAACCCTTGAGAGAATACCAAATCCTGAAAGTATTCCATCATCCCATCATGTCCTTTCTCATCAACGGTCAATCAGAGGTATTTTTGTAGGTAGGTCAGTTGATTGCTTTTGAAGTAGGTTTCAGGTAACCATATCCTGGGCTGTAGGTATCTCTGTGTACTAAGTCTCATGGGCAGTGAACTGAAAGTGAAATTTTCTCCTATATCTCTCCCCCCATGTCTCCTGCCGTTTTGTTCCTTCCGCTGGTTGATAGTCACATCATTTCAAGCGTATTAAAAAAAGTGTTCACTCATTCAAAGTAGAAAGTTTCTCCTTTTTTGTCCCGGTTTGTCTTCCTTGTTTGAATTCTGGGTTAAGCAGCCTCCAAGACAAACTGTATGTTTGCTCCATGTAGACCTTGAAGTAAAGTATTTTACTTGGATCCTTTGAAACATCTGCCACAACTCAACAGTTTTGAGTCACTTTGGTGGGACTAGCTTGTCATAACATCTCTGTAAAGGAGATGAACTATCAAACTGAAAAAAAGACTTGTTTGGATATAACTCTTACAGAAAAACTCCTCTTATCCTGTGGGAAAACGGTCTCTTATTCACAGTGAATTTTAGAATTCTCGTCTGCAAATCTGATGGAGTGTCTTGTTGTCATAGTGTCTCATGTTCCTCTTCAAGCATTGTTGTGATTGGATGAGGTTGCATTGGAAGAAAGAATAAGTGCATCTGAAAATTCCTCTGGTAGCTTGGAAGAAGAGTTGCATTCATATACCTTGAGGGGACAATGCAAGGAGGGATAGTGTTTCTTTGCTCATGTTTCTTGTTTGTGTTCAGCCAGGACAAATTTTGAACTTATGGGAAAAGAAATATGCATCTCTAGGCCAAACACAAACTTACCAGAGGATTTGTGGAATGAAAGGTTTTGTCAAATCACGGAGCATTATATATTATATAATTGCTAAAATTTTAAGACTCTAGTTCATTAGGCTGGCGAAAATGAAATTTTGAGGAAGTTTTCAACAAATAGTTTACCATCAAATGGCAAGGAAAACCTTCGGGATAAAGCTGCATTGACATATAAAGATATTTTCCAATTTATGAATTAAAAATCACAATCTGCATATTCTAGACGTCTCAACAGCAATCTGTCGTCAACCCGTTTTGACTTTTATCATCAGCCTTTATGCTTCATTTCAATATTTAGGTTTGTGCTGCTGTGCTCTCTACCAAGTCAACCAGCAGTGGTTCCGTACAACAATTCACCAAGTCAAGTCGACTGAGAAACTTTGTGAAGTCCAGTTTGTGGATTATGGCACGACGGAGTGGGTACCATTTGAAGGGTGAGTCCTTTTATATTCAGACAAACAATTTGGTAAGTTGTCAGAAAGCATAAAATGTACCAATAGCTGGTTTAAATTGATGACAGGTGGTTATGGATGGGGCCCCAGCAGACAGGTGCAGCTGTAGAAGTGACCACAATATAGGTATGACTAAAGCAGGTGAACAGACTGGAGAGCTAGCCACAATGGACTCCTTTACACAGAAAATGTCATACACCAGAGAACACTCAAGCCCACATAAGAACAAACCCCTCGGGTAGTGATGACAGATGCTGTAATACTTGTAGTTGGCAAGTAACCAGAGTAATCCAGATGGTTACTGCTGAAGATGAAGATCTGTTGTGTGCACAAAGTGTCTGCGTGCCGATTCACTGGTGCCTCTCTGACACAAAGAGGCATAACATGCTTGGATGTTTCATGCATACTTTGAGCATTTCTGATGCAGTTAATCACTCAGTCATGGTTTAAAACACTGTATTGTGTGAATAATTTGTAATGTGACAAAAACTTCAGAAGACAAGGAATTTCTCTGTGAAAAAATCCTGTGTAGAAATTTTCAAAAAAAGTTAAAAATCTCATGTGTACTTTTAACAGTCGCTGCGCATGTTTAATGCCCAAGTGAGCCAGCATAACGTGTTTGCATGATAAATGAGATAGTGCAAAATCTGTGACAAGTTGTCTTCTCATGTCAATCCTAAACTCTGGGGAGCTGAATATCAGTTGCCCTTCAGTCTCATAAAGTACAGGTGTTCTGAAACTAAACATAGGCTGGAGTGAAGTGTGAGATGAATGGACAGTACCATGTGATTTGGGATGAAATTGTATGCATGAGCGCCCACGTATGTATTGTATAAAGTGCATCCTATGTGTAGCATCATTTATCAAGCTTATCTGAAGACTTGTACATGGATCGTTGTTTGCATTGAAATGTTTACACAACATTGCAGTCTCTAACATTTAGTCGAATGTGTAGCATGACTGCTCTGTTCAGCTTAAATATATGTGCAGCAATCAACTGCATGGCTGTTTCCTTGTTTGTTCAGTGCAAATTTAACATTCCACAGTTCAATGTTTGATAGCACAAGCAAATTGGGTACAGCTTTTCACTGTAGTATGGCAATGGTTAAAAAACTGAAGCGGTAGCCACAAATTACTTAGCTTAGATGCCTCTCTTCAATCCAATTAGTCAGATTAGGAAAGCCAGAAAGTGCCCTCAATTTACCATGATAAGACGGCTGTTGACCTTTTAATGTTTGGGTCTCTTTGTTCCAGCAATGAGCAGAGAACAGCTGTGGTTTATTCAAATTTTTATCGGTTTTAAGATGTGTGTGCCAACATTTCAGTTTGCACAACAAACAAAAATAAAAATGAAAATCATTGAACCATTTTTTTAAAAAAAGTGCGTAATTTCGCAGTCACTTATCATCTTGAATAACTTTAAGTGCTTCCAGAATAAAATAACAATCCATAAGCCATTAATCCATACTTCCACTGTCAGGGATCATCTACCAGTAGAGTAGCCACATGTACGTATTCCGGTACATGTGCTTCGAAACTAAAAAAAACTCAACCACGTATACTCGTACAATTTCACTCAGTAATCATTTAGGGCAGCTACATGTGCTTCTAAAAAAGTTTTTAAGCCATTTATATAGCCTACTTACACTTTGAGTGATCATCTTGAGGCAGCTACGTAGTGGTACATGTCTAGATCTAGGACAGATCATCAAAGTAGGGCAAGTCAGGTGCGAATTATACCAGTACCCCCCCTAGTTGGACCAGTAGTCAATTGCTTTTTAACAATGCCAATATGCACAATTCAGTCACACTCGAACGACCCTTGTCAATTCAATTTTTTAAATCTCACTGTTATTCACATTTCACCGTTGGCTGGGTACTCCCAGCTTACATTGTGAGTGAAATCTGAGACAGTTATTTTCATGTGAATGGTTCCCTCTGTAATGATAAATGAAATCGGCTATTGGTAACCAGTGATGCGACCATACCCCTGGGCCTGGTCCCAAATAGTCGACTCGACAGTCCAAACCGTCCATCGTTGGGGTGGTGTAACTCAAACTACATGTACATTTGTATAGTTGACTATAGTCATCACTTGAACTTGCCCGTAGACTCATTATTTCTTTACCATTGCTGGTTGTGAAGTTTACATAACAACATGTATTGTCAGATCAATATGCAAACTTTTGGCTAGCTATTACATGTATGTCCACTCCAATTTAATTTTATTTTCAGTAGTCATCACTCTGCATTTGTTTTTAGATCTATTTTTTCTGAAGTTTGGACTTTGAAAGTCAGTAAACTATTTGCTCATTTAGATGCTCAGTTTGATATTTCCTTGGACCAATGAATTACTGTTACTGTGTCATTGAATTTAAGCAAGTACTATTCAGTCCATATGGGCATATAATATAACTTTATTGGTCGCTTCGTGATGTAGGATTCCTATTAATTCAAATTTGATTTTAATTATATGTACTTAGAAAAAGAAGCCCCCAAAAACAGTTAGTTGTTATCTTTGGTCTAAGAACAGAATGACTTCCCAGGAAAGGACATTTTTAAAAGTACATGTAATTTTAATTCATGCGCATCCATCTTCTATCAGGACAGTGAAAACAGCAGAAAACAACAAAAAGATTAAAAATTGGATCAAACTTCGATTATGCGAGATACACTGTACGCTGCTCACAATAAACATTCAATTTTAAGAACTTATACGAAAATGAAAAGTAAGAAATGTCAAAGCGTGGGTTGACAGTACTGGAATATTGAAAACTTAAAAAGAAATCCCTGAGAGTTTAATCTTCCTGATCGGCTTAAGTATGGCTAACACATGCACAAGGGGAATTTAATCCTTTTTCTTTTTTCGCAAAAACATATTTTGAAGCAATTGCTTTCTTGTTTCTGTTGGTTTCAGTTTTTTCTTGGAGATGTTCTGACCTGCTTGAGGGTTTGAAAATATGGTATCACAGTAAAGACAAAATAAAGTGGTAGAGAAAACAACCAAATCTCTATGTTTGGGAAAAATTACACTTCTGTCACAATTTTCCCCTGACTAATATTAGAGAGATTCGTTGGAGCCATCAAACAATTTCTCACTCTGTTTCATTTACCATTTCCTACTTTTTGTGACAAAAGTTACATGTATTAAAAAAATGTGTAACTCTTAAAATGGCTTTTGAGTGACATACACGTATATTGTTCTGCTGATGTACACATACATGTACGTACCTGTGCCTTACCCCCATATCTGGAACCAGTCTTTAGCCCTGTCTTGCTTTGATAACAAGCATCTGTGTGCAGTCTTTCTCTGTTTGTTATTATATTCTTGATTTGTTTTGCATTGTTGTCTGAAGGTAATCCAAATTTAACATTTTTACCAGAACTTTCTGTCCTTGCCCAAAGGAATTTGAACCCGTCCTTTTTAACCCAGGCTTCTGCTGTTAGATTTGATGTGTGGGAAAGAAGTTAGCTTGAGACAAACTGAGGTACTGTACATGTAACTTATGAGAGTTACCAAGTTAATTGGCATGTATTGGATAGCCATGATACTGGGGTGCCATAACATGCTTTGCTCTTTTAGTTTCACTTCAGGCATTTGATTACAAAACATGAGGCAGAAGTAAAACTTGGCTGAAACATCTGTTGGGATGAATTTCTAACCCGGTTGATTAAATGTTAATCACTATGGTTGGTCCATGGGAAAAGCATCTGTTAATATCAATAAATGCTGTAGACATTTACATCCAGATCTCACTCTGCTTCCGCTGTGTTAAAAAAGAATTTTATCTGCAACGAGTCACATACATGTATTTAACAGCTGCTGTTACAAATGGAATTATATATCATAGAGACGATACATTTAATTCCAATCATCTCTGATGTGACACGAGTTTTATACTATATTGTGTTCTGCAACGTATTTATGATTATCCTTTGTGACTGCTGTTGATATGACAGCATAAATGAAGTGATATGGGACAATGAAGTAGTATATTTAAAAGGCTACCAGCAACATTGGAATCATTAAAAATGTGAGACAAAAAGGGATATCGTCCTTCAACCAAGGGGCTACACTTTGCATTTACTGGCTGTCTGGATGACTGGATGCAATTTCTGTTATCACAAAAATGTATTGAATAATTTGTTGGACCAAAAAGTCATTTGAGTTCCAACCAGAAATTTGGCAATTTACTAGCTGAGAAAAAGCCAGTGATATTTGAACAAAAATTGTCTATGGAATTGACAACAGACATCCTCTTTTCAAATTAAATTGACCATGATTGTGTTTGCAATGTCTTTAAGCAGTTTTGTGTTTCTTGGGGTGGGATGCATTACTAAGAGAACAAGGGGTCACATCCTGTAAGAATGAAGCATCCATCAAAATGGAGATAGCGTGGTTTAATCTCGATAAACAGAGTATTTTCTTTATGTTCCCTTCAGTTGAGTTTATGTCATATTTCAGTGACACTAGCACCTGTTCTAGATCATTATTATATATTGGGTCTTGTCCTCCAGAGATGCTTTCTGGGGTCCCCTCAGAGAAAGTTCCTGTTGACCCATGGAATGCCATGGTTCTTGATTCAGTCTAAATAACGTTAAGTGTTCTAATCTTTAAGGTTGAGTTACCAGAGGGAAGGACATTGGGTTTTACTAGAAAGCCACAAATTGGAGTCATCACCTTGGAGATGTATCAACAAACAGGTGCAACTACATGTAGCTGTATGGGCAGTTGGTGTCCTGTTTGAAATTCATGGCTTTCATTTTGGTGGGTCATTCCTGGGTGGCCAGACTTTCCTCATGGTCAACCTTGGTCATCATTTGATCCCAAGGGTCCAGAGAATCTAATTTGGGAATTATCCACACTTGGAGGAAAACAAAGACTTCTGGCCTTGGTTGCTTAATACAAGGCATGTTTTGATGGGTGAAGATCTTTCCCAGATGTTAACAGCTTAAGTTTGTTTATACTGTAGTTCAGTTTCACAGAGTAAAGCCAATGCAGTCCAGAGTATTATGCAAAAAAGTCACATTGAAAGCATAATTTACAATTAATGTACTGGTATGTTCATAACATTCACATTCATTTGTTTAGCCTGAAATGTGAGTTACATAATGCCAACTAAAATTACAGGGGCCCAGTGTTTTTAGAAGTTGTTAAGCACAGACATGTACTATACTCCAAAGCAGAAACATATAGGTCCAAAAGTGTGACATTTTGGTGTCCCTGTCACATCTGACCTTTGTTATTTTACATGGAAATATCACTGGAATTGATTTGAAACTGTTACTTTTAGTTTGGCAGGTAATTTGCATTAATTCATCACTCTTGGAAATGGGAAAATGTGTTCTGAACTTACAAAATCATATGTTGATGTGACAGGGCCACAAAAAAAATGGACCCCAAGTTTCTGGAAGAACTCATATGTGACTACTTTTCAGCTGTTATTTGCTCAACACAGAAATAAGATGGGCACAAGAAAGTAAGTCCTACTGGCTAGAGCAATAGGCCTAAGGATGAGTTGATTGGAAATACTGGTAGATACTAATGGGAAATTGGAAGAGCCACATGCAGATATTTAGAGGAGTTAATAAGTAATTTGTTTCATTTTTTATTTCATTTTTTATAATTCCAAAAAGAGGGGAGTGAAAGGTGTCCTTCTAACCCCTGGATGTGCATGTATGTTTGCACATTGAAATCAGCTGTCTGCCTATCTGCATTTATCACCATGTCTACCTCCCTAGCCCCAAATGTATCTGTCACATGTGTATCCACCTGTCTAATTTATCTGTCTATATTACTGTCTGCCAGATTCATTTTGTTTATCATGTATTTAGATTGAAATCACCTGCGGTTGTATTAAGCTCCCATTTTCGTGCTCAGTGGATAAAACTTTTATGAATGCTCACACTCAGATCTGACAAAAACTACAGAGTTACTATGCAGGTAAAGCAATTGAGTGACTTCCCTGGCTGTGTGAGTGATTTTCTAAACTGATAATTTAAGCCTGGACTGCCAAAGACTCCATTGTGATTGCATAGGTCCCTTTTTTCTAATGCGTCTTTGTCATCGGAGTGCATTATCCTTTTGAACAATACGTGTACTTTCAATTTTCATTCTGTTTAGATTTGGGGAGATTTTTCAGTCCCTGGATACAATCAAGTGAAAGTGCTTAATAAAATGCATGGAATTTGGAGTCAAAATGAATGAAGACTGTTCCTATGCTTGAAAGCCTTAAAAACAATTTCTGTCAAAGGAAAACAACTTGAGACCGAGAGATGGTAATTAAACTGTAAACTTGAATAAGTGATCATATGGCACAGGTTAGAAAGAAGAGTGTAGGTACCATACATGCACGCACTTGCATACATTTAACAGCAGCGTGCTTGTATCATACATGTACATACACCAAAATTCTTGGTGTACTTGGGTCTATAGACTAGAGAGGTAGCACCGTTCATCATCAATGAGCAAACATCCCGTTACCATAAGCTCTGTGAGGAATGTTTTCCCAACTTGTCCTTTTAGTGAGTATTATAAATCCTGCTTGTGAAAACCGATAAAGCATTACACACGCCAAGTCAGAATTGAATGCATTGAGGAGGTTATCCTCAGAACCCGAAATGAACAGTGTGTGGGGTGTTCAGAATACACTCTTCATCAGAAAAGATGAAAAGAATGTAACCTTCAAGATGAATGCTTGCAGGAACATTGCACATTGTCTCAAGACAGGTGAGATAATCGTGAAGTCCTACCCTCTTCTTAGGCGGGTGAGTATCACTCGCCTCACCCACAGGTGATTTAAAGTAGATGTCCTGGAACTGGCAACAGCCTCTTGTTGAAATAAAACAAGTGGTGTCAGTTCTTTTCTGGAAGTAACTGTTGTTTTAGGGGTGTGCTCATGGGAATTGCAGTATCTGTAATGGATATCCATCTCTTGTTTTGTCCACCTCCAGGTGGACTGGCTTGCATGTCAGAGTAATCATGAGATGAATTTGAAAGTGTTTGTTCCTAAACTGTCTGTCTGAAATGTTGACTTAATATCAGAGCTGAGATTGTCCAAAACAAGCCAAGAGGTTGGCTGAAGAAATTAAAGGATCACTTAGAAAAATAAACCTGTCTGACTGCATGTGCATGCATCAAAGGGTTGAGAAATAAACTCTGAGAACTCAAAGAAATATCTAAAACTAAAAATGAATACTAGCACATTCAATATTCAAATTTAAATTTATTTGTTCTTCATGGAGTTTGCATTGTTGACATAGCTTTCTGCTCTTAAAACAAAGTACATATTAACACAAGATACATGCATACATGGACAACAATCAATTAATAATGCATACAGCTTAACAAAAACTACAAGTGGAATACATCATAACTTATCCACTGCTATTAATCTAATCTTTAATGTAGAACTGACAGATCTTGAATAAGTTCTCATTCATTTGTCAAATGGAGAATGGTATGAAGGAGTTTGCTTATTGAGATGTCCTAGCTTTAATTGATCCCATTGTCGTCCACTTCTAAGTTTTATACAATTCTGATTCCGAGGAATCCCAATCTGAAGTGGAATAATAATCGGAAGTGAAAGAATTATTTTCCAGTAAATGATTTTGTTTTGCATCTTTAATGAGGTAAGAGCATGTTCTGAGGCTTTTGTTCCCACCTTGACTGCACACCTTAATCTGTGCAATGGATGGATTGTACGTCGTCATGCTTTTCCCAATGGTTCCTAATGGAACTATCACCAAGTACCAACTGCAAGGGTCTATTCTAGTTCTTTCTTTTTAAAAACTCACTTCAGAATTTTCTTTTTTTCAGGTTACGACAGATTCCAGAAAAATTTACCACTTTGCCCATGCAAGCCCGACAGTGCCAGCTCATAGGTCTAAAACCACCGTCCCCATCAGCTGCCTATGAGGGCGCTACGTTGCCTGACTCTGATTGGCCAATGGCTTCAGTTGACAAGTTGCTTGAGCTCGTTTCCAACAAAAAGCTGATAGCCTCAATTCAGGTAAGGCAACAACTCTCAGTAAGAGGTCAAAGTGTAGACTTGTAATTTGCATTCATGTTTCATGTTGTGTGTTTTTGTATTTATGCATATGCATATACATGCACATGTAAATGCATAAACAACTTAATACGCAAAAAGTAAATGTAATAAAAATTCATCAGACAATAAAATCATCTATTCATGCCATCCCTACAAGCTAGGTAGGCATGTCACCCTGACTTTGGTTGTTAAAAGCAGTACAGTACTTTCCGTTGGTTTGTAATTAAGGATGTGGCATTTTCTGTGTCAACATCTGTCACTCTGTGTGTTAAGCTGTCAGCCTAAGGCTGCCACAAGCAGTTTTGCGAGAAGGGAGTAAACAATGAGATACCTCTATCCAAAGTGCACTGCTGTCTCGCATAAGATGTGTGGACAGAGATATTGACAGTAGAAGATGAAGACTGTCTTGTCAACTTTTTTATATGAGGCCTCATGACAACATATTCTGATGAACCATCAAGGCTAGAAAGCATGCAGAAGCAGCAAGTGTTTTCAGACTGTTCTCGTAAGGAAGCGTCTCCAGAAATCAAACTTTAATCAGAACGTCAGCTACAAATTGACAATGACTGGTCTTATTGCGTGCATCGTGTGGTGCTCTTCAAAGGAGCAATTTAATTATTTTGCAATCTCCTGACAACGATGCACCGTGACTTTGAGATGATGAAAGCCTTTCTCCCTTTTTTTTCAATCAGCTTTGTCAGAAAAATGGGAAAAGAAAATTCACTGGTTATACAAATGTTTAATGTCCGTTGTTTGAGCTGTGAAGTTGAATAAACAAACTGGATGCTCAAACAAAATCCAACCAGAGAACAAAGTGATTGCAACGGCAGTTTGTAAAACTAGTCACTTGGAATGCCACAGAAGATCTTTGAAAATATTTTTTAAAAGCCTTGTCTGTTCCTTCATGTGTGCAGATGTACAGGTGCATTTTCCTGTGTGAAAGTTTGTAGGTTCTGTTTGTGTACCTGCCTGTTAAACAAAGTCCCAGAGATTTAAGACGTAACCAATGAACTCCTGAAAGCTCTGTTAATGATGACAGAGTGAACTGCTTCCTTTGATGATTAGTAAGTACTCCTTTAAATGGCAGATACTTTCTTTTTTTTTTCCTTTTTTTTTCCACTTTATGGGATTATGGTTACATACATCATGGGAAGACTTTTTTGTAGTAAAAAATGTAATAAAATAATGCACTTTTTTGTAATAAATATATTTAATAAGTGCATTTCCAATGCAATTAACCTGAAAAGAAGGAGAGGTAATCTTCATACAATGACGAGTATAAAGTTGTCCAAAAAATTTTAAGAAAATTCATTGCTTCTATGCTGAAAGGTTACCTGAGTTCATCTGTGTTGTGTGCGGAGACTTTCTCAAGGGTTTGTTTTGGTCTCAAGAGGACAAAGGAGCAATTAAAAAGAATCTGTATTTTTAATTTCTCTGAATCACTTCGAAGGAAACCTCAAGGGAAAAGGCATTGTGGAGTTGAACTATTATCTAGGAATAGGTCTGAGTGTTGAAGCTATCACTGAAGGCATTGAACACTGCGCTTTGTTGAATTTGTTTGGAAAGTGGTTGTTGGAAAATGTCTCCGGCACTGCTAAAATTTAGGTCTGTGATGCCTTTGAGAAATCCTGCTTCCAGGATTTCTTGCTATTATAATAATTTGATTCTATTGAGGTGGAGAAAATAAAGGATGATGTCATCTAATAGAAAGCAAAAGGTGGTAATAACTACAAGATTAGTTTTGCAGTGCAAAGAAATACCTTGCTTGTTTTAATGATTGTTTTGGAGTGGAGAGGGACCATTTAAACCTGACAAAACACACACTTCAGTATTTTTAGAAGATCATCCTTTTTATGAAAACCTCTAGTGATGGGAGGTATGGAATTACATGCACTTCATTTTTCCTGAAGTAACTCTTGACGTAGTAGGAATAATTAAATGGCTTTTCAACATAGCTTCAAGCAATCCATCAATATTTCACATGATGATTCTTATTTGTGACTGCTGTTGATTTAAATTGTACAAGATTTATTTAAAAGCCTTTAACTCAAAGTGGCTGAGGTGATTTTTCTTTGGTTGGGTGACATACATGTACATGTATTGGAGAGCTTTTAATTGCGAGTAGAAATACAGAGGTGGTCTAAACATGCATATTCCCAGGTGGTAAAACTTGATCTGCTGAATTGTCAGGACTTAGGTTTCCGATCTCTTGGGATTTAAGCTACATATAATTATGGCTTAAGGGAATTTTGATTTACTCTCAAAACGTAAGAGTTTAGAAAAACAAGTTAATGTGGAGACTTCTATTAGTAGTCTGCTTGTGGGTATTGATTAAAGATACTAGTAGTTGTCTGACATTAAGCCGGAGGCTTTCATTTCAAGTACTGTTCTCTCTAAGGAGGTATACTGAAAGTACCATGATTAAGAGAAATTGGACGGCCTTAAGTTCTGAACATATGATTTTATTCTGACTATCCGTAGAGGTACAGACGTGTTTGATAACCAGGATAACGCTTTTATCAGCCTTGTAAATTTCGACATGTACCTTTGTAACTTGATGACAAAGAAGAAAAAAAAAGTAAATTGGATTTGTTGGTGCAATTGATGCATCTAGTCTCTTATCACCAATCCTCATCTTCCTCTTGGTACTGGCGCCTGCATAGTAGCAGATCTGTTGAAATTCTCACTCTAGTTAATAATCCTCTTCTCTTTAACAAAAGATAGGGATTCCATTTAAATCCATAACAGAAAAGCAAATATCTCTAGATTAGTTTACGGATCATGTTGTGCTTCAAGCCTTGCGCCTGAAGGGTTAGAAAGAAATAAGCACTTACTGGTGTTGATGTCTGCTTTTTAGAGTTTGGTTCTTTTATGTGTGGATAATGCTTGCATTCCTCGAGGGAGAAACCTCAGAACTTCCATCTCTGAGTGGTAGATAAGCTGCTTTGAAAAGAGACTAAGAATTGCTAGCCACAGTATGGCTCGTTAGCAAAGAGATGGTATTGTAAGGGTTGTATTGCCAGGCAAACTTTAGTTCATTTGACTGTCATCTTAGCAAATTGATCATCAGGAAATGAGGCCTCTATTATGCATAGTGTTGGAGGGTCAGAAGGACGTAATTATTAATGATATAGTGTACGTGTTTGTTTACACAGTCACAAATTAACTGCAAAGATGACTTTCGACAACTCCATGTCTTATTCTGCTGGTGAATAACTTGGACTTATTAATAGCCAAGTTACAGCTTGTTACAGTGAAGTACAGAGTTTTCCACAAATTACATTGGATTCACAAAGTTGGTCAAAATGTGTGTACTGTTTTGATCATACATGTAAGACAAATTTCTTCAATTTCAATTTTAAAAGTGGGACCTTGCCCATCTACCGGCAAAATCTTACAAAACACAGCCATCTTCACCTTACCATTTCCTACATGTATAAGTACATGTACTTGGTCTTAATCAGAAACCCTCCTATAAAGATGCATTCTAAACAAAGTTGTCATATCTGTCAAAGGACCCCTATGTGTCTGTGTACTGTGGAAAATCAAGTGGAAGGAATTTTTGACTGTCTGTGACTGATACAGCAATCGTCCCTCATGTGACACTGACACTTAGTCAAACTAAGATTGGCTTTGTAGAAGATTCACCTGTTTTCAGCTAGCCCTGTGGAATCTCTTCTTAGGTGCAAGTGTTGTGTAGTAATTTGTAGTGACTGTGAGTGATAGCCTTTTCATGCTGCTCAATAATGGAGCTAGGCTAGATGCAAACAAATGAGGAAGGTCACATTTAAAGGTTTTGTTCAGCAAAATGTTTGGGGGCTACTGGCCACTTCTTTTTTTGTGTCTGGAATGTTCATCTGGGCACAGTCTCAGTGACAGTTAGACAAAAAGAAAAGAATTTCAGCTGTAAGGAGACTGTCAAATTCCAACCTTACACATCTGTAAAATATTAACCCATTACCTGAAGAAAAATCCCTGCTATGGTATAATTGTTAGCACCTGTATACAGGTTTGTGTAATTGTTGCAAATAAGTGAGGATTGATCTGAGGCACAACAGTACAATCTTTGTGTGTTTCATTCACACTTCCTTATATTTTCTTTTTTGGTTTATTTTACTTTAATGTCTATTAGTTTATGATCCATAATGTAAACCTGTATTAGTGTCCTTTGCATTTGAAATGTGCATCAGAATCTAAATCAGTGCCTTGAAAATCGTTAACCGTTTCACTGCTTGTAGATAAGAGTCATGGGGCATCATTTTGTTTCATATTAACTGCATGCATGTGGCCACATATTGTCATTTTCATGGGTTTGGCTCAGTATTAAATATATTAAGGGCATTACAGTGCCATCTTGACAAAAAAGGATTTCCTTAAAATATCAATTATAGGTCATTTTGTGCAGAACTTTTATGGGGGTGGGGCAGATTTCATAGTAGGGTTTTACTCATACAAAACCACTATGAGTATTATACAATAAATTATGAGTATAATGGTAAAGGACTGTTTGCCTAGTAACTCTGTAACTGTTTTTTTGTATGTTAAGATCTCACAACATTGAGTCCCCCCCCAAAAAATGAATATGACCATAGATTTTAGGACTTCTAAACCTTCTCTAATGCAAAAAATGAGGACGAATTCAATAGTATTTCTATCCAAGATTTCTCTCTTAGCTTTCTTTATGTTCACATTTGTCTTCTCTGGTGTCCAGGTAACTGACTTTGTTATTTTATCCAACCTTTTCCATTTGGGTTGTCTTGTGTCCAAGCCTCAAGGGTCACTGTCTTGTTTTCCCAATGCTCTTAGTAAACCTTTCCATCTCTCTGATATTTGTTCAACTAGTCTCCTCCTCCCGATATGATAAAAAATTACTATGAATTCTATGTCAAATATTGATGTAAGTCCCAAGAGGGCAAGATTGCTTTGCAGCTCTTCTGGAAACCCAATCCAACATTGGTTTTCATTTCATTATTTCCATCACAACCGGAGTCAGCCAGCGAAGGTAGCACATATCCTTCCTATGATCAACTCCAACAAGAAAGAACTGTTTCCTGCTTCTGTGAATTTTTTTATTTTTTAAAGTGACTAAAATAAATAAATTAAACACAGGGCACCTTTTGAAAGCAGTTTACATAATTAAGAAAAATTATTTGCATGTACACGTACGATAATATTTTCTAATAGGTCATTTGGGAGACATTTTGTGGTAAATTTTTCAGCATTAGGGAGACATTGGCTTTTAGGGAGACATTTCAGTGTCTCCCTATTTTCAAACTACCAGAAGGAGGCAGAATTTTGTTGTCCATATTTTGAGAGATGATAGTTTAGGGCCTAAAATGAAAACATACAAAACATACATTTGGTTCAGATCAGATTAGGGAATATTGAATTATGAGACAGTAAAGTTGGTAAAATTTTGTGCACGTTCTTGTGGGAATGTCTCCCCAATGACCCATAAGCGGTAATGATAAAAACTTTGGTCATTAGCTGTGCTGTTGTTCATGCATACAGGATCACTAACTATACACAAGAGTGTAGTTACCCATGCGTAGTGTATAATGTCATTATTATCTCCTTGTGGTTGTTTAAATATACTGCAGCACATGATGATTGTGCATGTCCAACATCGATGGAAAGTCAAATTCAACACTTAAAAGTGAGTGTGATTTATGCTTCATTTTACACACAGCTTACATGCTACATGTACATTTGTGTTCAGGGTTACTCAAGACTGACCTCTTGCCCTTCTGACACCAGGATCTCAGGGGTTGTTTTAAAACCCCCTGGACCCCCAAGACGCCCTGACCCAGGACCCCTTAATCCCCTGGACTGATAATTTCACTTGTGGCCATGTAATACTTGCCGCTGATTACGAATGGGATCATGTCCAAAAACGGGACTCTTCCCACAGTTCCTGGCGCATCCATTTCTGTGGGGAACATTACCTACCGTGGTCAGGTAATTTTTTTTTCTAGGAGGGTTGAAGGGATGGGTATTATACATGTATATGGGTGTCGTTAAGTACAAGCTGGATCACTTTCTAGGAAACTTATTCAGCAGAGAAAGTAAAGTTCGAAGGTAAATGTCGGGCTTTACTTTCCTATAATTAAAACATCCTCCAACCAACTAATGCCCCTCCAAAAAAAAGGTCAAAGCTGCATTCACGTAGACTCGAATTCCTGCCTTGCCACTTATAACTTAAGTCTAGCACTTTTCTAACCGAGCTACCATTCAACTTGGCCAAGAAAGCAATTTTGTTGTATTTTATTCTTAAAAATTCCTCCACCCCATTTATGATAATTGCCCCAACGTTCCTTTGAAAAAAAAAGGATGTGCAATGGTGCAGATACGCACATTATTTTTATAATAATTACCTGAAACTCGTGGCCACCATTGCTATTTGGGCCATTACCAGACTGGCCTGATGTGTAATCAGCACATTCATCAGTACCTTAACGATGCACGAGTCGCATGCATACTCGCGTAGCCGTGATGCAGGTGCATGCATCGGTTTTTAATAAGGATGATGTTTCTCCAACTGGCAAATGCTGCGTAACATGGTTCCTAGAGCTCTCTGTTTGATAAACCACACATTCCATGAGTGTAGGCACCTGTTAATCTGTGTTTTGAGGGATTTGAACATAAGTTGAAGGGGTCGTGGGTCCAGGGGTCAAGGGGGTTTTAGAATAATCTGGATCTCAGTTCCTTTGTGTAGCATCATTCTGTTCTCATTTGACTATCATGAGGAGACTCGACAGCAGGGGGGTTCTTACATCTATGAAACCTTTTCGTCCTCATTTACCGGTATCATTTTAAGTTCCCAGTACATTATCATCTGTCCCATCTTTGCCCTGGTTTAGAGGTGCCATATATGTTCACTTCTCACTAATTGGCACTTTGAAGATTGAGCAGTTTATTTTTATTAAGCACCACCATTATTTTGACTTCTGTTAGCACCTGTGTAAATGTGTATCACCTACTTAGGATTTGTCTTTAAAATATGAGTTTAGTGAGGCTAGCATCTTGTTGTCATATGATTTCCTATCAAATTTGCTGCAGTGTGAATCAGTCTTTCAAGAAATATGTATTAACCTTTATTATGATGGTGTTTATTTCCCCCATCACTTGCGACCATTGAAATTTTATATGCCTAATGAGCCATGGCGGAAACTATATGGACCGAAGAAACTTTAATGATTGTTCAGACCAGACCAGTGTTATTTACTCTTCCCCTGTGCCAACATTGTGCCATCATGCAAACAGAATGTACATGTAATTGGAAATATTATTTGGTGTTTACTCTGAGGGGATTTCATTTCTGGAAATTCTTGATTTAGTTAATGACATTTTTATGTTAGGGTGTTTTTCTCCTTAGACATGTGAGTATTAGCTGAATTTTGTCTGGATTTAGTTTGATCTTGGATAATATTCCAAAGCTGACTTCATTGGCTGTGTGTACACATACGTAATGATCTCCGAAATAGGATACTGTTCGCTTAAGAACTACATGTACTGGTATATACAAAGTTCGAGTCATAAAAATAGATGGATAATATGCACATCATTATGATCAACACATGAGTAGTTCCATCAGTTACATCTGCGTAATGCCTGATCTAACACACAATTTCAGCTCAAGTGACATTGTAAATATCAAACGTCAAGAGATGTCAGACCAACTCAGCTGCTCCATTAGGAAAGACAGATCATTGCATCACACCTTCATGGCAGTAGACATGCTTCATGTTCTTCAAGGTACCAGTATTTTCTAGACTCTCTCCAAATGCCATGCTTCAGTTGCGTATCGAATGTTCCATGGACCATTGATGATGTGCTACGATTAAATTAGTACAGACCACAGAATTCAGGAGCATCGCCATGGCAACAGAGGGCTGTGTGCATGTTCCTACCACTGCCATTTTTTTTCCCAGTTGCAATCTAAAATTAGTCAAATCACTATTTTGAAATACTTTGGATTTCCCCAGGAAGCCTTTTATGAAATTGATTCTTTTATGATTCATTTTCATGAACTTGAAAGTTTTGTAGTTCATGATACAACCAGAGATTTATTTATTCCAGAGAAACATGAGAGTTATAGTGTCATATCAAGGTCCATACACCCCCTCTTTTCTCCTGAAATTAGTACAGTTGTTCCCAGCCAGCATAGATGATGCACTCTCGCTAATTTTCAGATGACTGTTGAAATTGGAGACTAGAATCAGCCAAAGGCAGTTGTAATATCCAACAGAACTCCTCCTTCCCTTCCTGCTGGCAAAATACTAAGAACAACTCATTCATTCTGCTGATGATGAATGTGGACAGTCCTTACAATCCCACAAATCACCCGGGGCCTTGAAGGGTCATTAACCTTACAGCAGGTGAAGGTATTCATCAAAAACATCATCCCTTCTTCCATCTTTTCCTTCAGGACATTTGCCAGGAAGTGTCAAGATGCCTTGGATGATTTACTGTTCGTGTTTCCTTTTTGAAATTATACTTGCCATCTTGGATTTGAAAATATCTAACTGATCAGCAGATAATTTTTCACAAACGGGATGAAGCCTTTTCATGTACATGTACTTGTATGTTGCTTGGAGCAAGGTAAACAACAGTGACTGGGAGTTGATTGATCGGAAGATATTAATGTCGTTGATTTTTCAGATTAAATGCATTAGAGAGATTCTTTTGGCAAACTGTCATGTTTATGTTTCATTTCACCTTACAAATGAGATGGCTGCAAGTTACATTGGCCTCGGAGAGCTGAATGTCCTCAATGAAATGCATCTCTCTTATCTTTCTAGTTTATACCTGATAACTGCTACATTTTTACTTGGACAACTTTCTGAATAAAAAATGTAGTGGAATCATTCCACAAATTGATAACTCATGACATGTCAAGGTCAAGGAATAGGTCTGGTTCTTTATAACTGATTTTGTTACCTCTTTCACCCACTCCAACATGCTCTCACAGATGGTATCTGTGTCCGTGTGGGCATGGGCTGAACCTTTGTGAATAAAAGAGACCATTAGATTAAAAGATTGACAAGTTTTGGGAGGCAGTGGCATTAGTGCTTTGGCATTCAATCCCATTTGATCAGGGAAAGTCGTGTGGTACGTGGCCAACAGACTGTATCCTTTGATTATTTCATCTAACTCAAGAGATTTGTGCAATTGCCAAGTGTGTCCACCAATCACAAACTAAGATTGTAGCCATGATCAGAAACTTACATTATGGAGTACTTGCAGGTCACCAACAGACCTCACAAAAATTTCTCCCAGAAGTCTGGAAATTTGTACCTAATTCCCCCCCACCTTAAGCTACTTTGAGGGCATCAAGTGTTGAGCCGTACTTTGTTCCAAAGTACAAATTTTGAAAATAGAAAAACAATGAGACCATACATGCACAAAGGATCTGATACCGGCAAACATTATGCTCCATTTTATCGGGTGCTACAGAAAGTGGCTTGATAACACTATCTGCTATGGAGGGTCTCATATTTGGCATGTTGTCAAGATAGGAGATGACAATTGAGAACACCTGTCAGCTTTGGGTGTTTGCGAGAATGAGGTTGAGAATCTCTGAGGTCTTGTGCACCTTGTTTTCACACTGAGGCAAGTCTTTTGTGATTAAACATTTATGTCAGCTGTCAGTGCATCCAGGATGTTGTTGATTGTGGCACCTCTGTTAATGAAACACTTGTTTTATGAGCTGGTGGAGTTGATTATGACCAAAAGAATTTCCAAGATATTCAAGTATTGATGGCGTCTGTGTTACAAAGCAAACACCAATGAGAAATGTATGCATGCATTGATGCTACGGTGATTTACTGAAAGTTGAGGTTAATTCATGGCATCCAAAGGATAGGAGGTGGATACAAGCAATTTCTTAAAATGTAATCAACTTTTACTGCGTGCAGATCGTATCTTACAACTCCATAATTCTTCTGAGAGTAACGATGATGGTTTGTGAGGGGGTGTGAATTTGTCCTCCATGGTTTACTGAATTCTGACAGGGGACACATTTTCGATATGATAGTGTAACTGAGGTGAGTGCTGCATTAAACAAAACTGGATAGTCTGAATGCATGAATAACTGTTGGGTATGGCCGTGCTGGGCTGGGCGGGGTTACAGACTGGCTACCATTAGGAAGTTGTTTTTATGTCCTTCCCATTATGTTGAGATAGATGACTGTTTTAGATGATTTACCCTTTCAGTCCAAAGTCATGTTATGCTGTCTGAAGTAATTTGCCCCTGTCACCCACACCTCCATACATTGTACCTCTCAGGCTATATTGTTATGTGTTTTTATAGTTGTTGTTTGCAGTGCTATGGTCCATTGGGTTTTTATCCCTAAGAGATTAAATGGCACCATTACCCACAATTTACCCTTCTCAGATATTCAAAACACCATAGTCCATCTCAGCAAGCATTAATCATTTAATGGTCACCACAAATTACTAAAATAAGCATGGGGTCTGAAGGAGATGACCAGAGGGCAATCTTACTTAGAGGAGTCATCCAGATAAAGCTTGATGGGTAGCAACTTGTTATGTTATCACGAGGTCAGAGCCTGCATCCTACTCCCACTTGAATTGGATACAAGTAATGGATGAACAAATTGAACCTGATATGCAAGCTTCCCTTTTCCCCATTGAAAAAGTGTAATTCATCAAATTCAGTGCCCTTGCTGGAGCTGATATCAGCAAAACCCACCTTGGAGGATTTCAAATCCACCCAGCAAAGTAATTCATTGTCAACAGTGATTCCTTAGAACATGCATTCGAGTTCACTTTGATAAATGTATATTTCACCTTGAAGCCACTCTTCTTTATAATTTACAATATCATTAATCCTCTGAGAACATTAACCTTTTTGTTTGCTTTATTCATTCAAGATCATTGTAAGATGAAAGGTATTTCTCATATTATCAAGGGCAATGTGTTTATCAGAGGGAATCTAAAGTGGGAGGAGTTCTATAATGGTGATTCTGTCTGCCTAATTAGAGAGGTATTCGTTGAATTTAGCAGGTGAATTCAACAGGCATTATTGGGTTGGTGTCCAATAGTTCATTCTACTCTGTCAGTAATGCAGCTGTCTCCCTTGGGGATGCCCAGAAAGAATTTCCTCTAAGCCTTGAATTAAAAAATAGTTTCGTAAGTCAGAGGAGTTTGGGGCAGGGTGAAAAAGTTGTGACTATTGTAAGTGCTCTGCAGTTTTTTAAGATTGTCAGTGTTTTTATGATTTACTGGTATTTATTTAAACCTTAATGGAATCAATAATTTCCTGATGCTGTGTATGGGCTTCTTTTAACATATACCATTATCAAGTAGCTTGATTAAAATTCCCAAAACCCATTACCAGATTTTGAGGAAATTACCAGGGAATTTGGTTGGCTTTCCTGTGTTTACAGTATGGCACATTAATCACCTGTCAGTGGAGATGTTGAATGCCTTTATCCAGCCTGAATTGTGGCTGTGAACAGTTCAGTTTAATTGCTTTGGTTTAAATTTGGAGATAATTGATGGAGCCATGCACCTGTTATACACTGTATGTCATAGTAAAAATCAAAGAAAAAATATACATAGACCATGTATATTGCCATGGAAATGAGGAAAGAGACTTCCTGTTGGGGTGACTGCTTGTACAGATCCAAGAGATCAAATTTGGTTAAATACACATCCTTGTACATCATGAAGTTCTGATTGAAAATCTTTTCCTTCCTCCATGGTTACATGTACTGTGCTTCTGGTTCATTTCATTTGACTTTCATGGGGCAAGTTCAGTCAAGGACCACTAGTTAACTAGGTTGGTTCATGACGTACTTAGCGCATGTGCATGTGCAAGTTGAAGTGCGAACGACCCTAGTCCATTGTTGTCAGGTTATTAGGTCAAAGGGGAGAAAAGGTGGCAGCAGGAAGGGCAACATAGTAAAAATAAAAGTGAAAATTGTCATTTAGTAGTGACATACTTTTTTCCGGCTTTTTTTTTTATAACTGTTCCTCTCTGCACTGTGCTGTTAAAAACTGTTTATTGCAACCAACGATGCGACCAACCTTGATAGACTGGTCGGGAATAGTTGACTAGTCTAGTCCAACCACTGTTGACTAGTGTGCATTTGATCAGAGTTAGTCCGATTATGGTTAACTACGGTCCTTGATCAAACCTGCCCTTGATTGTAAAATGTGAAATAATAAATTGCCCGTCCTACTTACATGTACATGTAGGACACCGTTAGGAGTCATCTGTGGTGTGTTTAATGCCCTTATGGGTTGTTGTGCTCAAAGGGTTGTTGGAATTGTAGATTTCAAGAAACATATTTGTTGTATTCATGTTGACTGAATTTTGTCTTTTCATTAGACTTTATTGTTAATTCCAATGGCATTGTTCAATTTGCATCCTTAAATACATGTAGTTACAAGTAGAAAGAAACCCAGCCTGTACTTGTATGCTTGTTCATTATTTAAGCTTTTTTATCTAGAATGAGTAAGATGATCAAGTACACACGTGGAAGTCATTATCACAGAAGTTTAATAAATGACATCATCTACTCTTTTTCTTTCAGAATGAGAGGCCAGTTCCAGGCATTTTCTTGTATGAAGCAGATGAGGTAGCAAACCAATCTATGATGAGTTTGCGGCAGGTTGGATGTCCGATTCATCAAGCACTCATTGAAGCAGGACTTGCACAGCTGAACCAACCATTCCCAAGGTGATTCACAAGGAGAAAAGTCATGATTTATTCATCATGAATTCTAACTCCATTCCTTTACCTATGGATATTTCATGATGTCTCATTCTCTAGTGTATACATTTATTTCAAGTTCTTACCTGACTAAAGTCGTCATGTGCTTCAACCATTTGTACTTGACATATGAGTGGGTCATAAATTTTAAATAAGTCAAGAAAGTTCTTTGCTTTCTTGGTCTTCATGGCTCTTCTGTCTAGCTGCAAAACTTTTTGAGAATAAAACTGTAGTGTTTGGAATTTCATCAGACCCGCAGAGAAGGCATGTTTTGTGGAAAATATGTATTTTGGTTATAATCACTGCCAGATATTCATGTCAGAGTTGTTCTCAACCTACTGTAACAGTGTTCATGATTGCACTATTCTCATATCAATACAATCTATCTTTTGTTTTTCCATACAAGTCTACCAACCATCCCAACCAGTCAAATTCAACTAAATACATGTACATATATGCAGGTTCTTATCAGGGTCCTAAAAGACCCACCCACCTGTCACCTGGCAGTGTGTGATTCTGGATGGAAAAGGACAAATAAAACATGATGGGTAGAATTTTACCAAATGGATAGTAAACATGACAGGTGGATTTTGGGTAAAAATTTGAAATACCTGAAATACTAAACTAAAAGTGTTTAAATAAGATTACACCAAAATACCTGTAAATTTGGTAACGTGCACTGCGTGCACTTCAAACAGCTTCACTTTATGTATTCGTACTACACATAGACTGTAAATGATCACAACATTCAACTTACCAGGTGCTCATAACCACTTTTACACATGTACATGGTGCTGCACAGCACTGTACAGGCGTGTCATACTTAGTGTGGACCTCTGCACAAAAGAAGTCCACATAATCCAGGGTACAATGGCGTTGTGTGAACTTGCACACGTCCGTAAAATGTTTTCCCCTCTCTGAAAAAGAGTTTGAGAAAAAGGAGCATTTACCTTAACCTCAGGAGAACAAAGGACTATCCACATTTTGTATGTAAAACAAGTGTGTATGTGTGGATACCAGTGTATTACATAGATACGGAGACTTGTTGAACAGCCTACTGTATTGTTATTTGCTAATCTGGGAACCAGCCTACTATTCCCATTGCATTGCATGTATGCAACTGGCCATGGTACAGTATTCAGGGATTTCTAGGCTGGTTACTTTTAAATTGCGTAGATGAATTGTGAAATGCAAAGGCACATATTTACCCTCAGAAATCCAAGACCCAGCTGCAACAAGTTGGTGCTCGGATACCAATAATGATCAGGCTATATTGATATTCCAAACTTCCCAACCCTGCGGTCGATATGGCTTCATGGAAGCAGAAACTAATTGCTTATGATGAGTTCTATTTCCACTCACTCACTCACCGTTGTCACTATTAAAAGCTATTGTGAAAGATGACCTACTTGATATGATAAGCATAGGATACCATGTAAGATCCTGCCTTACCAAGAGAGCTTGATTGCACTTGGCATAAACTCTATCTTTATTAAAACTGAGTTGGGTCTGTTCTTATTTTGTTGGTGCCGTAAAGCCCAGCAGGTTGCTCGTTTCATTAAGTTGATGGAGCTGCTCTGGACACGCAAGATTTGTGAATGTCATTCGGTTTCCTGTTGGAAATCTAATTACCTTTTAGGGTAAGGAAAGGGGGCGGAGCAGAGCAGCTGAAAGGGAGATTTACCTTTGCCTACCTAGCCTCTAACTATTAATGGGGGGGAGGTTACCTCGGAATACAGGATGTAATTCAGAGTAACAGTCATTGCTATAAACGTCATTTTATATTTATATCATAATTTGTGCTTCAAACCTATTTTGGGACTTTTGCCTCAAAAGTAATATTTAGTCTTAATGTAAATTAGAAGGGTTTAATTTTATTTTTTGGTCTGGTTTGTAGTAGAGATACTTTAATTAAAATTTATTAAGTTTATATTTTCTTCTTTTGACATATTTATTTGATTTAAGTATTGTCTCTGCTTTGCTTCAATGCTGACCAGCTGTGTAGTCAGTACAGTAGATCCTGTAGCTGCGTTAGCTTCTTGTGATATTTATATCTTGATTTATTCCCTCTTCTTGCCAGAGGTACATGTATATTTCATCTACAGTAAATCCCAACATCCAATACAGGGATCAAGGAACACATTGTCACATCTGTGAGGGAAAGGAAAATACACATCTTAAAGTAATTTTTGTCCAAATGATGGTTGACATTTATGAATGACAAAGAGTACAAGTACCGACAGAGTACAAAAGAAGGGATGATGTGAGCCATGCTGTTAGTCTTTGGATGTTTGAAGCAAATTTCTTGTGGGGTTGGCGATGTGGTTTTGGTTTAAGGATCCAGAAACAAATTGAGCTAAAATGTGACAGAAAGGCTGGAAGGGGCTGTTTAGGGAGAGATGCTCATCTGACCAAAAAGCATTCGTGTCTTGTTTGGTTTGCCAGGGTTTGAGTTGAAGAGTGATAATTGGGGAGGGGGGTATTGAAGTAGAAAGGTAAGCAGTAGATGAATTTAAAGGCAAACAGCTTGCTGGGAACTTAATCTGACTGTTTGATTAAATTTTGAACTTTTTCCAGTGAGGTAGAGGGGGCAGCAGTTAGCAAGTTGCCCCCATAGACTAGGATTCTTAAAAGGAATTGTAAGTATTAGAATTTTAGAAACAGTATTTATACACATGATGGAGTGAGGATTTATTTCTCAGTGAAAAGTAATAGGAGAGTCACTTTTAAAAATATTTTTGTCCTCTGGACTCAAGACACCTGTGCTTTTTTCCTTGTGTGCAACATCATTCTTCAAGCATTGGGTTTTACACTATAACCAAGATTATTATTAATGTTTTCATTTGCACATAATTATGAAAATGTCAGAAGTTTTTGGCCAGGAAATACCGCAAAGATGAAAAATAGTAACAGCTGTTATTTCAAGGTAATGGTGGATCAGGAATCAATCACTTGTGGCTATTTTTAAAGTATATTTATTGTATAATGTAAGACACGAAAATGAAGGGCATTTTGGACTTCTTGGGCTATGATGTAAACTACATGTTATTATTGCCTTGGAAAAGCCTGCTTGGAATGAGGGGGTAGATTTAATCACCGGGGATCGTTAATCACACTTGAACATTTCCCTTAGAAGTCGCTCATTCTGCATTCTTTCCTCCCTAGATGGATGGATACATAAGACAATTATTAGAGTTCTTAACATCCATCATAAATGTGTGCACATGCTATTTGAACTTGGGAGAGTTCCTCGTTGGATTTTCGTTTTGTTTGGGGTTTTTTAACCACAGATTCTCACTAGTTGTGGCATTGCCTTTTTATGATAGTGTCTTTTTGGTGTGCCACATGTTACAGTCATTTACATGAGTGTTTGAAGATTCAAAATGTTTGATTGAGATGAAAAACATGGAGTGCACATCTTAAGTGAATTGTACAATGAAACTACAGTGCTTTGTATCAGGAAAGGGGTATTTCAGTTTTAATGATGAGTCTAATGAAAGTTTTTCTGCTGTATTTCCTTTTTTTACATTCTTTTTTCCTTTTTGTTTTTTTTTTACAGTGAGGCAGACATTCACGAGTAATGACACATTGACCATCTTGCCAAGTGGACACTGAAACTCAGTGACAGATGCTGTTGTCGTTAGTGTTTGCCTTGTACAATGACTCTGCAGACATGCAGCCTACAGATGTTAATAAATGATGTCCATTAATTCTACTGACTGATCTGCCAAATACTTCAAGGAGTTCAAACCAACGGAGAAATTGGTGCTTATGGATGCCTGATTCAAAGGTAACAACTCACTTGCCATAGGACTGATGCACAATCTTGAGAATTATCATCAGAGGCCATAAATGGTAAATGGTTGAAAACTCTTACATAGTGATTACACTTGACTTTAAACAATCAAACCTTGTCCACAATTTCACCACAGAATCATGCAACTTTTCCATCTTTTTCCTACATGAGATGGTGTAATCATTCAAATTTTTTTATGTTAAATCAGCAAGCAACAGTCTTACTCATTTGGTGTCTGCAGTCTTCAAAGCACTGTAGCTTATGCTACTGATGTCATCCAGCGAGGTGAAAACTTACCTCATAGGGAGTAAATGCTGGTGTGCATGATACCATTAAGGTTACGTATTGCGCCTAGTTTGATTTGCTTTATTGGTTTGTTAGCTTTCAGCATACATTGCAGAATCGTTCTTCTTTCTTGTTTCAACCCAGCTTTGAACATTTTTGTCAAAATATAAAGTAATCACAAGCACTGATAATGAGTCAGGAATCTATTGATTTTCTCCCATTTCAACCTGAGTAAAAATATAAAGAAACGCCGATTTGAAAGAATGGTTTAAAGTAAAAGACCACTGTGTCTGCTTTGTTAGCCGTGTTGATGTGGAGATTTAAGGAATCCAGAATCTCACATTTCCTCACCTGAATTCAGAGTCCTTCAATAATTTTTCTACTTCTCCGGTGCCTATAATATACTGTTTCGTAAAATGGGCCTGTTTTTATTTGTCAAGTCGAAGTTGAGACGTGGTATCAAACACAGCTGAATCTGCCTCTCAATATGGAATTTTGACTACAAAAAGCAAAAATTAAATCCAAAAGTATAACTGCTCAGAAAAAAGTAGCTGCGGATGGTTACTACAACTATAGTGGTAACATCCGACTGTTTCTTTTGATATTATGATATTTCTTCTGTGTTTAGTGGTCGTTTATTTATTTCCAGTAATTCGGTGTGAAAAAGCTGCAGTGTGCCAAAAAGATATTTGTAACCAGAAATATTGTCCAGCTAAAAGTTGACACAGTTTAAGTTGTTTAGTAAAGCTTGTTCAATGGGAGATACAACTTTTATAAAGGTTGTATTAAGCTAGTACGTTCAGTTTCTGGAGGTACGTGAACTATTACTGTTTTCCTTCAACCTTGCAAAGTAATTGTTGGAGATGTTTATTCAAAAATAAAAAAAAATTAATTCTTCTTTGCTTTTGAATTTCGGATCTGATGGTGTTAGCTGCTGAGATTTAAAAGAAACACTGTAATGTTGCAAACGATTTGCAACTTTCGAAATTTTAACGAGTAGTTCACACAAAACCGTTAGGAATTTTTTTCAATATAAATGTATCTTTCAACGTTACACCGTGGAACTATTTGGTACAGTAATGACAAAATTACACGTTTTTGTTTTGATAAGCTTTTTATTCATCGAACGGCGCATTATATTACTGAAATTTCTTGTCCATCAGAAAACGGGAAAGCAGTTTCTTGAAAAGTCTGAGTTCATTTGTTAAGATTTGCCATTCCGGCTGAAGCCTAAAACATTGATAGTTGTAAGTACTGTTCTATCCTGCAGCGCTGCGTTACACATTGATGTATCAAAGTTTTTGTTTCAATACATCGTATGTTTGAATACACAACTCGTGCACTTATTTGATTTGTATTTTCGGTCTTGTTTTGTTTCTCTGGTATTTTCTGTGGACTTCAACTAGCAAGCATTGGTGTTCCTGGTTTTTAGTTGCCCAAGAGATTCTAGTTTCATGTCCGTGGTAATTGGTTCTAATTTAACAGAATGTACCCTCTTTCAGTTTCAAAATTTGTGATGTTCTTCCCAATATTCGCGTTTCTTCGTGATAGATATGTACTTTCTGAGGACGGAATGATTAATATTTTACTGCTCATCTTGTCTACTTTAGTTTTCCCGTTCTTTTTTGTTTTGTTTTATTTTATTTTTGTTCTCTTTTTGTTTTGTTTTTGAATTGGATACATGTGAACTCGAGTGCTTTTCCAAGGCTTGCAACCATATCCTCTGTTAGTGTTCCGAGGTAAGACAAGCCTGTAGATTGTTCTGTCTATTGGCTTGGGAGTTCGATCAAGTAACGGTCTAAAATGTTACTTAGTAACAACATCTGCTGGCCGTAGCAAGTCTGGGTGTTTTATGTTAATCATTTTTTCCATCAAATATATTTCTAAGTTTTTTGGGGGGCAAAAGTCTGTTGCAAGTGCGTTGGATATCGATGCATGTTTCATATTAGTGTAGAATAAGATTTAGCCAGTTCTGGACAATGCCGGATTGGTGTGGATAGTGCCAGATTGGCTTGGGCTGTGCCGGTGTGGTCGGGACAGCACTGGTTTAGTTTTCGAATTTAGATGATGACTAGGCCTATACTTTGGTAGTTACCGGCCTAGAGGAGGGCCCGACAGTAAAGGTTTAGACAGTACCAATACTATTGATTTGGTCATGTTACGTAGTGTGTTCTGCTCAGAGGCCCTACTCATTTACAATCACCAAGGTTCCTGTTCAGCAAATGTCATCATCCTCGTAAACTTGTTGGACCGATTTCGCAGTTGATCATTAATTTTATAGTAATATCTTCTTAAACTGCATTGTGAAACTTAAACATAACTCTCAAACTTGTTTAAGAATTTGCAAGAGTTTCGCTCTTTAGTTCTCTCTCCCATGAGTGATGAAGGACCTAAATCATACATATTTCAAACACCTGCTCGGCAAGCAATCGATAAATTTGCATTACACCCCCCAACAATCTTAAGATTAACTTGCCTCCCCTGTCCTGTGGTAAGAGCAGCACCAAAACGGCATGACTGATCTTCAAAGGAAAACCCGTGCCTTCAAGAGAAACTAATTATAGATGAGAATTGAGTGAAGGCCTTGTGGTGAGGATGTGGAGGCAGTTTGGGCTAGCAAAGCAAGGACGATGCCATCCTAAAAACCAATTAATCCCACCGTGGCTTGACAGAATGAACGCTGGGACTTCTGACTGTCCGACCCCCCGGCAGTTCGGGGAGATTGTCCGCTCTGCCTTGAAGTGGTGAAGACAGCTTTTAAGTTCGTAGATTGTCTGGATTGACGTGGTGAGGTTTAATGGTACGTGTGAGACACCAGGGATAATGATCTAATCATGCAGTGTTGAGGTGTTTTAATGAGACATAATTTGTTGGGAGTAGATCTCGTTGATGTTCTTGCTTTATTGTGCAGTGGATTCTGCTCATGACGTCGCGTCCTCATAAAACCTTTAATATGTCATAATTAGCATCAGTGCAAAATAGCCTTGTCATTGAAGTTGGCGCTCTTTGTCGTTGGCATTAACACCATTTTCTCGTCCAGTGACCCACTTCTGCCACTAACCATCCAATACCAGCTCTCACAAAAAGTCAAATGTTTGACATGGAATTTGACAGAATTTCCCTGGACGGCCTTGGCCCAATACTCGATACATTAGGCCTATTCCCCTGTATCCATGTATTCAGGTTATTTAGTGGGGAAAAATATTATGATAATGCGAAGCTAGAGTGCTGCAGTGTTGGTTCGAGCTAAAAGAACCGAATTAACAGAAATGAGGAACATTACATAGTATGTCCATGAAGCGCTGATTTATGTTATCATGAGTGTTGTGCCATGGAATGTTACTAGTGTGGTTTCAGGCACTGTGAGTTTATTTAACACTGTTGCGGATCTGTAACGCCCACACTGACATTTATCAACATTATTTTCACGCTCTTGTAATTTCCGTTCGAGTTGGTCGACGCATGTCTGCACATTAAGTGAAATGTTCTCCAAATCAGACAGATATTGGGCATAAAGCTTGCCGACAAAATGTTCATATTAAAAAATGCACCATTAACTTTATTACTTATCCCACGAGGGCGAATGGAACACAGAATAAGGTATTACGTCTGTGTCCCATATACCACGAGGCCGACGATAAAGCATCGTATTGTTAGTGCGTTGCATACATTGTGGCGTGTTCGTGTTTCGTCGCACGTTTACGCGAGTCATGAATTACACTACATATTTACGTCTGTAAACGAAAATACTAGTGTTCCGCGCTACGCCGTCTATAATTTCTGGTGTGATTTTTTTTACCGACAATTTTGTTATTGTCGCCAACCAAAGGGGTGTCAATATGTCGCTGAATTTCGTTGATCTGAAAAATTCACCGAATACAAAGTGCAAAGGTTGAGAGACCAATGCCACTCTAAACTCCCCCGTGCAAACTCGATAACGGCACTACGAAATGAGCTCCACCTCCATGGACGAAATTAAATTGTATGAATCGATTTTCGTCTCTGTAGTACTCCTTAACGACGTTGCCAAAATGTACCAGCTCAGGAGTCAGAGATGTGCCCCCAAACATGCACTTCGTTCATCACTTCTTGCAGAGGTGATGAACTTCTGTTTCCAAGGCAAGCCAAAGGGCTATCTGTTCCCAAGGTAACGGAAAGGTGAAAGCGTTCCTGTAAAGTGTATTTAAGACCGGCAGTGTGACATAAGTTTGGCCTTAAAAATGGCCATACCAAAGGCAAAGAGGGTGGCTGTCTTGGTCAGATAAATGAGATAAGTTTTTACGGATTGATCTGACAAGTTTTCAGATGGGTGTTGGAGGTGGGAAAAGATTGCATCGATGCTCTGATACTGTATATAACCCCGTGAACCACTAGTTGGGTAAATTGTCATAAATACTGAATCACGGATATTTAATTCAGAATCACTTAATTACGTTTCTGTGTTAGTGGGTCACTGTCTGGAGTATTCGTTCTGTCGACTGAAGGAGGCAGAAAAATTCATTCCATGATACCTTCGTGGTTCCGCGACCTTCACAAATGATTTGACTTGATGTTTTGAATTGATATGATTTGAAATCATCCATTCAAAAGTGAAACAACTTTTGAAATGTTTGTGATTTCCACGCAATGTATTCTGGGAACGACTCAGCTGAATCGAATAATGTACATCGACGGTGGTCTTTTATCAGACGGACATTCGACTTATCCATTGACGGTAGTCTTTTATCGGACGGACATTCTACTTATCCATTGACGGTAGTCTTTTATCGGACGGACATTCTACTTATCCATTGACGGTAGTCTTTTATCGGACGGACATTCGACTTATCCGTTTTTCCAGCAGCGTATTCAGTTTTTGGTGTCGGGGGCAAATTCAAAAGCGATTGCGGCTTCGGACATACTCAACATGATGTTGGGGAGAACAAATCGAAAGTCTTACTCACGATCCTGACATCCTTGCTTGTATTTCATGATGTTGTTTTCTTAGAATTTTGGTGCTAATTTTGATAAATAAATACATTTTTTCCTATACTCACCTGTGTTATTACAAAAGGGAAAAGGTGGGAGGACAATCTGTCTGGGGGCTCCTGACACCCCTTCCCCGCTGGATACGCCGCTGCATTTTTCAGTGTCTGGGCAGTAACTCTTAAAGAGCTAGTATTTCACCGCTAGAACAACAAGATGACTTCTCGTTAATGCACGAAAAATACTCTGAGTACGTCTAACAGTAAACTTTGATTAGAATAAATTCCAATAAATGCAGAGAATTGACCTACGGAAATACACATTTGCTGCTTTTTAAGGATAGTAAATGAAAGTGCACCTAGTGGACGGATATGATGTTTAAAGGCGCCTTTCCATATGTACATGTTTTGGATGCATTCCTGCGCTTCACTCTCACGGAACAAAAAAATGACCCATTAACATTACACAAGTGTGCGATGCGTTCGGCCGTCAAAATCACCCCAGGAGCGATTCTGACTGATACGCGTACGCTTGGCGCAAGTGTTGACGCGTATATGGAAAGGCGGCTTAAGTCGCCCCGCCCTCCGAAAACTGAACTAAAAAAACATTTCCTGGGTCTTGCTGCCCGTAAGGTGCCCAAACATGGCCACGAATTATAGGTAAGGTGTTACTCTCTACTTTGAGAAGTATAACCCGGAATGTGGAAACTCGTGTCGTATGACTTTTCGCTCTGATTACCATCTTTTACTCCCTCCCCCACTTTAGAAAATAAATCGAGGTGTGCGCAAACACGCCTGTCTTTACGTGATCGAAGACAAGCGCAAAAAAGGGTGCTGCGTCAATTTAGCGGGAACATTTCTTTGATCTGCAGCGCGGAGGAAACCTGACATTTTACGTAGAATGGGAATTAGGCGTTTTTCTTGTCTTATCTGATGATACTATTAAAGTAGTACGTACATGTACTCTTGCAGGATATGGCTGAGTGTCTCAAGTCCAAATCTAGGCTAGAAGACACTTTGGAATCCAAGAATTAGCCGATATCGACAAGGAACCCGAAAGGGTGCAATATGTACACAGACGCCCATGAGCCATGGTGGCTGTACCGTCTCCATACCCTAAACGCCCACACGAAAAAGAGGCTGTACGCAAATTGAACTCATGTTGGACTGATGAACGTTTATAAGTCATTACAGACAAAAATGTCTTGCTTGCATAATATTATGTGGAAAACCACTATGGCCTAAAAATTCATTAGAGCACAACATAAACACATGTCAACGGCTCTTACTGTCACTGACTGCCAGAAAACCCTTTTAGATCGCTGTAGGATTTTGATAAAGGCACGCACATGTATTAAATCATAATGCCATCCAATTTTGAGCACCCAAGATTAATATAAAAATATACTTAACAGATTTTTTTTTTAGATCAAGGCTGGTACCTCACTATTTCAGCCCTAAAGATGATACCATATCTGTGAAATCTAAGATGAGTGTAGATTTCGGCGTACGGTTCTCTCATAAGACAGTAACCGTTTAATTGTGATTTGGAATGGAACGATTTACCAAGCAGAAGACCGAACATATGCAAACTGGGATTAATCAGATTGGACGAAACTAGAGGTTTTTGACAACCAGGGATGTCAATGCATAGCAAAAAGCTGTTCGTCTCCAAGGACCAATTACCAAAGAGCCATATTACTTCTTGTTTGCTAAATGCCAGTGATATGACAGGGAAATTTCATACACATGGTTTACTATCAGTTTACCATGGATCTGTGTGAGCCGACGCTGGCGGTGTCGCTAATCTTTACCTGATTTGTTCTTAACTTCTTGGGTCATTCTCGCTCTGTGTCTAGCACTAGCGGAAAATAACCTCACATGCTACCCGGTACTCTTGGCATGCTAATAAATGTAAATCCGTGTTTTTACAGGTTACATGCCAAATTCATGTCGGGAGTTTGATTTTATTTTAAGGAACCAGAGTTGAATCGACTTAAGTCTGAATAGTGTCAGCTTAATTTAATCTAGCTGTGATGGGTTATTTCCAAGCTCCCAGCCGAATCAGTGATGACCCTTGGAAAAATCAGAGTCCTATTTTCTGACTCCTACAAGTCGCCTCCTTTCATAAATTTAGTTTGCATTCGGCGCCGTCGCAGCAATAAATCAGATACCAAGTAATCAGGCTTCTTGCATAGCCAATCGCATGATTGTGTGTGTAAAAACGTTAGCTCACTGGTCATGTAGCCTATATGTCCGTGGGGGATATGGCACAACGTAAAACCTCGGTGCTCAAAGTTTATTGATGCAACAACAAAGCCTCAATGAGTTTGCAACGGTCAGTTAGAAACTCCAAAGAAAAATGTATCATCGAGACTTACGGAACCCTGAGCCGATTACTTTTGACATCTGCCACATGGGCGATGAAATTTGAATCCACCTTCATTGATTTTTCCCGCGAAAATGTCTGCCCTGCAGTTCATCTCGTTTGGCAGTACCGAACGGTACTGCCACTGTATGCAGTAGAGGTTCTCTTGATGAGATCAAGTCGATGTGTTCTGTAAAGTGAGAATGCCAATGCGCGTGATGCCAGAGAAATACTATGTTCACTGCATTTGGGTATCTGGCCATAGAATGTAGATTCACGTTAATACCAGATCAGTGTGATTCAAGATCATACTGCATAACAAGTGCTTTGACAATCGTAAAAGACCAAGATCGCCACTTTGAGTGCATGACTCTCTCCTTATGATGGAGTATTAGAGAGGAACACAATCGCGCTTCTAATGCGAAGCTCAACGGCTCATATCTACGTAGTGTCCTGTGTCTATCCGTGATTAATGTTGATCTTGGACGATGTTACCGGCGTCAATGGTGTCGAACCACATTCCCGGCATAGATGAGGTTCGCAATCGAATGATTGTTTTGGTAAAATTTCAGGTATTCCAAAACGACTTCAATCCTTCTCAGGACGCCGAATTTGTCCTTAAACTCTTGCCTGACGCCGCTCTCGGGAGTTTTAAGCAGGTGTGGGCGATCAACGGCATATGTTTATGAGGAGAATAAACACAGAGTGTGAAATGACATGTTGAAGTTTTAGGTATAAGAAGAGTCTGGGGTGGAAAGAGCCAACTCGTTTTTTCTAAAGGCAAGGTCTGTACCTTACTGAAAACGTTCATAAACTGTATCATTACAATTTGTAATTGCTGCACAACAACGTATTATAAAACTGTAAGAACGGTCTTATTATATACTCATTTCTATTCAAATTGCGTTTGCAGATTCGCCGGGGAATGGTTGCATTATTGCCCTTAAAATATTCGGTTATTCAGGTATTCACAGAGACATGGACATTCGTACACGAAATCGCATCTATTTCCTTGACCCGTGCTGAGAATCGAACAGTGGAACAACTTAATCGATACAGGTGTTGAATTTCCTCCACAAACTCGTCAGACGGTATGTTGATGAAATGCGAACTTCCTGAACAAAGATCGATAAAATTAGTGAAGTATTCAAACGGTGAACAAGCTCTAAAAATAAATGACTTTCATCATGGGCGATCTTTGGTGGAATCTGTTTAAGATAGAATGAAATATAGTGCAGAGGAAAACTCTTCTTGAAGCAAATATTTTAGTCATTTGATCTAAAGTTACAAATTATTCTCTTGTCGAGCTTTGTGACAAGTGTTGCAATTCTTGTGCATATACATGAGTATCAAGGCAAGTCACGTGACTTGCAAACAAGCACGTGACCACAGTAACGATTTCGGTAATTAATCTCATTCGAACGTATGCCTTCATTATTTTCAGTCAATTTCTTGGAGTTACTGGAGCAGAAAGCTCGTTGGAAAACGTGTCGGTTTCAATTCATAATGACAGGCATAGGAGAACGATGTATACCGGCAGTTGCAGTTATATACCAGCAATTCAAGGACAAGGTACCTGGAAGGTGTGACGGACCAGCCTCCGTGAAGATATGCACTGCTTGCCAGAGGCTATTCACCCGTGAGTTAATGCCATGGCAGACGAAGAGTGCCGCCGGAACGATCCAAATGGATAATGCATGGCACGCGGAGATCGATTCTGATGTTTTTCAACCAGTCCCATCGAGGATTCCTAATGAGGGGAAGATTGGTTACAGAGTCAGGTCATATCGATTAAAATGGCCTGATTTTTATTTTTAAAATCATCAGTCTCTATATTAAATTGCCGATCACACCGATTAGCCTCAAAAATCGTTGGAATAATCAAATGTAACATACAAAAGGCACATGGCATAATTTGAACGAGAAGGTTGAAACTGTACATTTGATATTTGCACGTTTATTATTCCAGGGTTCACCCTACTGGCCGCCACTTTCTGTCCCGTGTGAATAAGCCTTAACGCCAAGTCTTTCTCCTCTCAGCGCCATATGTCCTCATATCACTCAGAACTTTTCCATCAAGATTTTTACTGGCCACTGATCCGCACCGTCGCGGAGGAACTATCAACATAACACGGCAGTCTCTGACCGACTGAACCCGCGCTGCAATCTCCGTAAGGTAGCCACTCTGTATTTTATATTTACGATGTGAACAATTCATTTTATACTTTGGGGAAAGGGATTTCGGTAAACGGTCCACGTCCACAGTTGTTTGAGTTGACCCCATGCACCCCTGGAATTCTTTTTTCCCCAGTACACTGAGGACTACTTAATCTGACTGTGTGGTTTCAATCGATATCTAAGCTCACATGAAGCTTGGCTGCAAGCAGACCGTGTTATTCGACTGGGCTTGTGAATTTGTATCCCGTGCAGTACAACTTGGTGAATAAGCGTGTGTGAATGTGCATTTATTTAAATCTATTTTATAAGGAAATGTTACCGGCCGGTTTTTTAGCACTCAGAGATTACGTGGCCATTTTTTGTAATATGATTATCTGGTATAATACATTGAAAATCAATTGAGTTCATGGGAGAATGTTTAGACATGAGTTCTGTCTTTTGTTCATTGGTTGAGTTAAGATGCCTGTAATATTAAACCCTTTTACTATATGATGGTTTAGTTTCTCAATAACATTCACTTGAACCGCTGTTTTATCAGTTCGAGCAAGTTTCAAGTAAAAAAAAAAAACAAATCAGGTTAGAGCATTTAGAGCGCAGGCGAGAAATAAAAGAGATGACAAACATCTCCGAAAATTCTACAGCAGGAAACGGACAAGCAAAACAGCGAGAAGTAAAACTCGGCACAAAAAAAGAAAAAACGAATTGCAAAAATGCAGATACACAAAAAGCCTACATCGACGAAGCCATGCTGTCGCCACCACGACGTTTCTAAAAAGCCTGTTACCATAGCAATATATTATAACTAGGCTGTGTCTCTTCTGAGGCGGCATTCAATTTGGAGAGAGATTTGGTAGTAGCCTTTTATTTACACTCTATTCAGTTTCCTTTCGTTTTCCATGGAGGACAAGGGCATTTTTATACTGAAAACATGACTGGTCCGTTCCTCGTATTCAGCTTACGCTACATTTAACAACTAATATGGAAGCAATTTTCGAGACGGAAAATTTGGCAGGGAACCTTGGAAGTAATTAGAATGGGATCGGGGATATCAAGTTTGCTGATATTTTGAAACGAGAAAGATAAAAGTGGTATTGAGGTCGAAGAAGGGTGAGCACGTGTCATTTTTAGGCAGTACCTCTCCATTTATAAGTTTTTACTGAGTAGCAAAATGAAGGCATTTTGATGGGATTGCTAATAATAATTACTACATGAATGCCGCATGGTGTAAATTTATACTTCTGTTTATGTGAATAAATTATTTGGTCTTATAATCTAAGACAGCAACTAAATATCAGAGATTATTTTATGCCTTGGGAGGACGCGACCTTATCGTGTAGGTTATATCGTCATTTGGATGCAACTTGTGAAAAATGAATATGAACAATCTAGTTTTTTACCGAATAAAAAGTAAATTTTTCGCAGTTATTTGAAACCTTGTTCAATATTTTCGACTTTTTGTACTCATTCATGACGAAGTAGTCACAGTAAGCAACCTGCACAGCGCAATTCAAATTCTAGGTCTATCTTCTATTTTGCATTTCCCGTGCATGCAATTACCGGCTCTTAATTCAGCAAATAAGAGGAAACAACAAGTGGAGAGATTTCTAAAATTTCTCAAGGGGATGGCACGTGTTCCTTGCGAGAGATTTAAACACGTCCAAGTGCCGCGTGGCAGGTCCGATAGCATCCTGCATCCGTCGCGTCATCACGGCCTTGCACGTGACTGACATAGGTAATAGTTGGATCTCCCACTGAAGTGAAAGGTGGATCTGACATGATGCTCCATGGACCATTCGATCAGGAACTGTCGAACTCGAAGCTCAACGTTGCATCTTTAGCTTATTTCACATGGTCTCCAAAAAGCACGCGGATGTACTGTACGTGTCAACACAGTATTGACGTGCCTTTTAGGAATGACGCGTCGCGAGTTTATAAGTCTTCAATGACAGCAAACTACTTCAGAAACCCTCCTCATTCATCACCCCTTCATTCTACCCTCATCGAAACGTATTTACGCCCTTATTGGAAATTGTAGGTTCAAACTTGGCTGACCATCAAAAGAACTTTTATTTTTAAGTATAAATTGCGCCTTTACCTTAAACACTGAAGCACGAATTCCAAGGTGTTGGTGCATGGTGGATCCTCCTGTTCCATCTAAACTTAGTTCAAATAACCAGATTTTTATACAAGCATATGAATATAGTGAAGGAGTCGGTACAGCTGCACAACTACCCCATCTCAAAGCTACTGATCGTCAGTTCCAGTTGGACCTAGCGCCGCCAACGTCTACTCCAGCAAAGTGTTACATTGTAGCTTCTTGGTAGAAGATACAGATGCTCTGTTCCATAGTTTATAGATTCGAATCCAGGCCAAGGGGGCTTTCAGGTTTGGTAAGTTGTATTTAATAACGTCCGAATGATGATTACACTGAGAGTGTCCAGCCCCAATTGGAAAGTGATGGGGACCGGGCGGTAAGGCTCTGAACTTCTGTTCCTGCGACCCGGGTTCGATCCCAGCTGCTGCTTTTATTTTCGACCCTTCAGGTAAATCTTATAGATAAATATATGAAAAAGTGTTTCTCTATTGGGGACCCAAAGTGGCGCAGCGATAGAAGTGTCGCCTCCCGAACCGCAGGCCGCGGGTTCGAGTCCCGCCTAGGACAGAAACCCGTGACAGGTCGGTGTACCGTGGTGGTCGTCTAGGTTAACTAGATAAAATAAAATAAAATAAAATAGAATTTTACTCTTTTTTACCGGCGTAAATACAAATAAAAAAGGAGTAAAAGGCCCTCCTTTCCCATTGCGAGATTCGAACCCACGACATCACGCACGAGCGTCAGAGTGCCTATCCACTAGGCCAACACGCTCTTCCTACTTAGAAACCTGCAGAAGTAATATATAAATATTCGTATAAAATATTACGAAACGATCAGCAGAAAGTGTCACGTAGTAAAGTCAGCGCGCATGCGTCTTTTGATGGCTGGGCTCTATGGGTACAGTCAACTAATTCAAGCCCCATTGAAAACAGTGTAAAATCAGAACTGTTCAGGGCCATCCAACATGCATACCAAAATCCCTGAGATTTCAGAAACACAAATGAAACTATTGTCTAGTCCCTAATCTTTCAATTTCTTTTCAATTTTTTGTGGTTAACCAATTACATTTTTAATTACTCCCACAAAACAAAATCACCACCCGAAAAGTGATTTTTCCGAAGTCCGATTGCAGCCATTTTTCAAGTGGCAACCCTCAACTTTCTCGGGCACTTACGACCATTTTCAACCGTAGTTTTAGCCATTCTGCTCTCATATGAAAGCTCAAAGACCCAGGGAGTTCATCCTGGGCAGCGATTTACACAGTCTCACCATTTTGGGGGCCAAACAATCTCCTTTTTCAAAAGATACTTTGGGGGCACTTTTATTGATCATGAGCTGGCCAGAGTACGTATAAATAGAGTACGTAGTTGCTCTCTTGATGTAAAGATTCAGTTTTGTTGGTGATTAGACGGAAGTTAATTGTAGCCAAATTTTAAAAAAATGTAAGACTAACCCCTTGCAGTTTTTATTTTGAGGATATTTTTAAAAATACTATTTTTCAGTGCAAGGCATCCAGAGTATAAAAACCTGTTGCATGAAAATGCATTTCGGGGGTGACTAGGCGAAAGTTACAAATAAAATAAAAGTACAAGTCGAACCCCTTGAGATAATTTTTTAATGCTATATCTTCACTGCAACGCATCTGAAGAATAATGACATGTTAGAATCGGATTAAAATGCATTTGAGGTGCTTGAAAAAAAATTACTTTTTGACCGAATGTTAATTTGCAAAGTGCAAGGGTATAACCAGACTAGCAGGTTTTTAAATTTGTGGAATTAAAAAAAAAGTTATGTATTCAGTTTAACGCATGGATCCAAAGGATAAGAACATATTAGAATCAGACTCTCACTGCACTTGAAGGTGATTTACCTAAACTTAATTTTTTGCCAAATGTTAAAATGCAAGGCTAACCCCTTGCATTTTTGTAATCTTAAAGGGAAATATTTAAAATGCTAACTTCTCAGTTTGACGCATCAAATTATTAGAGCATAATTATTAGAATCAAAAAATGTGTTTAGGTGATTGGACAAAAGCCATTTTTGACCAAATCTTGATAAGCATACAAGGCATACAAGCCCGTTGCACTTTTCTGTTAGAAGCTCTAATAAAAATGGTATTTCTCCAATATAATGCATCCAAAGTATAAAAACGTATTAGACTCGGATTGAAACAAAATTTTAGAGCGAATGGACAAAAGGCATTCTTACCACATTTCAGGTCTCACTAATCCCTTGCAGTGTTTAAAAATCTAGGAAAATGTTTAAAATTTGCTATTTCTTCGATACATCGCAGCCCAAATTACCAAAATGTGTTAGAATCGTATTTAAATGCATTTTTGGATTGATTGAACAAAAGTTGTTTTTTTCCAAATTTTAAAGTGCCAGGCTTACCCCTAGCAGAATGTTTTAATTTGGGGAAAAGTTATTAAAATGGTATTTTTTTCAGTGTACTGCATCCAAAGTGCATAAGAATCTAATGGAAACGCATTATCGAGGTTGACGAAAATAAATTTTTTACCAAATTTTTAATTTAAAAATTCAAGGCTAACTTCTTGTGCGCTTTTAAGTTTTAAGTTTCCTATAATTATGAAACAGTCCTCTGAATATTAAAGACATTGTGGATGTACATCGAATGAGCCACAAATTGATATTTGTCATGAAATTTATATTGTCCCCTGCTAAAATCAGAGCTGCACTTTTCAAGCACAGATACCACTTCAAATACGACGACAGTTCAGGACTGTCAACAATGCAGATAGGTTTCGTTCCAGTCCTCGATAGAGGAATCAAAGTAGAGGACTAGTATCGGTGTAATTATGAACAAGTACATGTAACTTTTAACTGACAATTTTCGGTCTTACATCATGAAAACGTGTGGGCTCACGCAAGGTCAAATCAGCAATGCATGCCACAGTCAACGATGGAAAACATCCTCAGATAGGACAGCTGTTTTACACAGGATAAATAACTGGAACTGGTTCGCCTTTAGCTGCTCGGCCAATGGACAACCAAATGGACATCAGAATCGTGTAGCATACAGTGAAGCTTTAGGAATGCATGTAACGTTAAACATGATTGTACGTACACTACGTGTACTACATGAACATGTAGATGGAAACGCATGTTATATGTATGCCTCAACGGACAGATGAACACACGCTTGGGTGCACATAAAAGTGCATCAAGAGCTTTTCCCCCAACAATGGGACAGTGACTTGTTTCCAGTAGGACGCCCTGTATTGATACACATGCATGCGTTTCAAAAGCCCTATTAATTGTGTCAAAAACACCTGCTATTTATTATTTAAATGCCAAAAACGTCTCCAACAGACCTACAATGACGTCACGCGTTGTTTGCATACGTGTGCGTTTTGTTTGGGTAGTAAGGTAAGGCACGATCCCTCGTGTACTCCAGGAAAATGCACCAACAACGTGTTGTGTCATTGTCTGATGCTTAAGGACTGGGAGCCTCATCAAACGATTGCCCACGTAATTCTTGCGTTAGAGAGCTAATGAAAAGATATACCAATTGAATTGTCAAAAGGA